>NC_057810.1:294005671-294034405 GCF_018294505.1 Triticum aestivum | reverse complement strand
AAGGGAAAAAGCTTAGGTAGGCAAATGGTAAAACCAAGGTTGGGCCTTGTTGGAGGAGTTTTATTCAAAGCAAACTGTCAAGGGGGTTCCATAAATCACCCAACAGCGTAAGGAACGCAAAATCAAGGAGCATAACACCGGTATGACGGAAACTAGGGCAGCAAGAGTGGAACAAAACACTAGGCATAAGGCCGAGCCTTCCACCCTTCACCAAGTATATAGATGCATTAATTAAATAAGAGATATTGTGATATCCCAACATAATCCTTTCCATCATGGAGCAATCTTCAACTTCACCTGCAACTAACAACGCTATAAGAGGGGCTAAGCAAAGCGGTAGCATAGCCAAGCAACGGTTTGCTAGGAAGGGTGAAAAGGTTAGATGCTGACATGGAAAATGGGAGGCTTGAAGAACAAGTGATAGGTAGCACAGCATAGCGATAGAACAAAGCAACTAGCATAGAAATGATAGTAATGAGATCTAAGGTGATGGTCATCTTGCCTGAAATCCCGCTAGGAAGAAGAACGAGTCCGTGAAGAAGACAAGCGGACATGGTCGAACGAATCCCCACAACTCCGGAACAAAACCGAAGCTAACGAGAGAAGCAAACCGGAAAGAAGCAAACAACATGGTAAACAACCATCACATAAACATGGCATGATGCACAATTAAGTATGATTCATGTCCGGCTTAATGAGGCATGGCATGGCAAAGTGCCCAAACAACACTACAAGTTAAGTGGAGCTCAATATGTAACAAGTTGCATATTGACGAAACACCACATTTGCTTATTCTGTTCACTCCCGTTTAGGTACTCAACAATATTAAATGTTGTTAAACATGGCAAGGGGTGAAGCATAATAAAACTACCTATCTAGGCAATTTAAATGAGGCCGGAAACAACAAACAACATTTCTGGAAAATCCCCATATGCAAATTATGAATTTGGTACTATTCTTCCCTAAGCCATATTTTAGAGTTGTTAAACATGCAAGATGAGTGCACCATGTTAAACTAGGCATTTTTCTAGACAATTTACATATAAAGTTTGTTAAAAACCGAGCTACGGTTAAATAGTTATGAAATAAATCATTTTAGCATGGCATTTAAGCAAATTTAAACGAACAACATTTTAAACATTTTTAACATAGATGAAAGTAGCAGATTATGAAACTAGATGAAAATCTAAGCATTTTACAAATATAAATTATTTACATATGATGCATGGTTCATGAGTTATTATATGCATGAACTCTAGGGGTTTTTCTGTAAAACTGCACTCTCCGGACAAATAGTAAATTCGCTGAAATAGGAAAAAAAAGTAACGGGCTGAAACTACACAGAACATGGGCTAAACAGAGGAGGGGCTGTGGGCGCTCACCCATGGGCCAAGCCCAAGATGGCAAGGAGGGAGAGGCTGAGGCTGGCTTGCTTCGGCTAGGCCTGGCGCTGGCTGCGGGCCACGCAGGCACATCGAGGCGAGGCAGGGCACGGTCAACACGCTCGTGGTAGGTCATCTTGCTCACGCGCACAGGAGCGGGGCACTCGTCCTTCTCTGGAACTGAAGCAGGGATGTAGAGGACGGCGACGCACGAACGGGAGGCGGCAGCGGAGGCCAGCGAGGCAGGGGACTCCGGTGGGACGACGGGGATGGAGCGGACAGGCGGATCCGGGCTTGGGACCGGCCGGTCCGTGCCGGATCAAAGAAGGTGCAACACTGCAGCAGAGCTCGAGCGGCTCCCTGGTACCTAGTATAGAGAAGAGAGAGAGGTAATGAGAGAAGAAGGGGAGCACAACAAGGAGGAAGGGCAGGGAGGAGGCCGCCGACCTGCGGGACAGGGAAATTCGATGCGGAAACGACGAGGATGGCTGCCGGCGGCTCGACGTGGAGGCGTGGGGAGGATGGGGCTCCGCTGGGATCCAAGGTGTCGGTGTGCTCGCAAGACGGGGCGGAGCGAGGCTTCAAGAGCTCCTGGTGGTGCATCGAAGGAGGTGGAGAGGCAAAATCGAGGTCGATCCTTCCATTCCCGATGACGGTGAGGCACGTCGTGCTCGACCATGGTAGCGGTGTTCCTGTGGGTCTCCATGGAAAAGACAGAGAGCAAGTGAGGAGAGGGAACCGGAGGGAACAGGAGAAGTAGAAGCAACGAGGGGTGCGGGTCCAGTGACCGGTTTTTGGAGACGAGATGGGATGGCGAGGAGGAGGTCCTGGAGGTGAGGGTCGTCACTGGTTGCTCCGGCAAGCAGCACGAGGCGGCGGGGTCGAGCTCGGGGAGGCATGGGAGGTAGTGGATGGGTTGGATCGGTGGCTGGCTGTGGTTGGATCGAGGGGAGGCCTCGAGCGCTGGTTGGGTGAGAAGGGGATCTGGGAGGATCCCAAGGAAGATGAGACAGGAGGAGTGGCGGCAGCAGCTAGGAGGATGGGACAACTCTCCTCAAATTTGGGGTTGGGTCAGTTTATAAAGGCTGGATATTTGGGTAGGGGCTATCTCATCCCTCCGATCTTAATCGGACGGACGGAAAAGTAGGCTAGGGAGTCCAAATAAGAAAACGGAGATGTTTTGTAGATGTTAGGGGATGATCCGGATCCAATGGTGACGGTTGAGCGGGTCGGGTTTGGGAAAGTTTCGGATGCACGCGAGGGGTCAGAGAGAGGTCGACAAAGACAAGGGGGAACACGGAAACTATGAACGGATACAAACTTTATGAAAACATGCAGATGCAATGTGCATGATGCTATCAGATGAGATGAATGACATGAACAAAATGCAAAACAAAAGGCAAAACCCAACCACGAAGGAAATAACATATCACATAGCCGGAAATGGCAAGAGTTGGAGTTACAAATATGGAAAGTTACATCCGGGGTGTTATATTCGGTTAACTCAACCATCCGTTGAACAATCAACAGAGCAGAACAAGCGGAGGAAGTCAGGCCCCAGCAAGTACTTCCCCGCCGAGCTCCCTGGAGCGGCTGGTGAAGATGTTGTCGTGGATGCCGAGCCTGCCATGGGACGACCGACTCTGGCGGGGCGCCAAGCCCTTGCCCTGGAGGCAACCGTTCCCACGGTAGAGGAAATGCCTTTGGTCCTTGCCGTCGAGCCATAGGCTCCAGCATGGGCGCAGCATACCATCCGATTCCTCCGAACAGGGGAGCTTCCTGAGGAGCAGGAAGAAGCAGAAAAAGTAGCCCGCCGGTCTGCCCTGTACCAGTTCGTTGACAATGTTCTATACAGAAAAAGACCAAATGGAGTGAAATTGAAGTGCATCCCCCGGGAGAAAGGATTGGAGCTGTTGGTGGAGATACATGGAGGCATATGTGGCTCCCACATAGGGTCGAGGGCCCTTGCCGGCAAGGCTTTCCAGCAAGGTTTCTTCTGGCCCACTGCCCTACAGGATGTGACGAACTAGTAACCAAGTGTGAAGCGTGCCAGTTCCATTCGAAGAAGCTTCATCAGCCAGCTCAAGCCTTGTAGACAATCCCTCTCTCATGGCCATTCTCGGTTTGGGGGCTCGACATACTAGGCCCTTTTCTCCGTGCCGTCGGGGGCTTTGAGTACTTGTACGTTGCAATCGACAAGTTCACAAAGTGGCCGGAGGTGGAAGTAGTGAGGAAGGTGACCGCATAGTCAGCCGTCTAATTCTTTAAGGGGCTAGTTTGCCGCTTTGGTGTGCCGAACAGAGTCATCACTGACAACGGCACGTAGTTCACAAGACACACCTTCATGCAATACAATGGAGACCTTGGCAGCAAGGTCTGTTTTGCTTCCGAGGCACACCCACGGAGCAACAGCCAAGCGGAGAGGGCAAATGCTGAAGTGCTGCATGGCCTGAGGACGAAGAATTTTGACAGGCTGCACAAGAGCGGAAGGCACTGGATTGATGAGTTTCCTGCGGTTCTTTGGTCGATCAGAACAACGCTAAATTGAGCCACCGTCCAGACACCCTTTGCCCTGGTTTACGGAGCAGAAGAAGTTCTCCCCACGGAACTCATATACGGGTCACCTCGAGTGCTTGCTTATGATGAGCTTGAGCAAGAGCGATCGCGGCACGATGACGCGATGCTCCTCGAGGAAGATCATCTTTGGGCGGCTGTGAGAGTAGCACGCTACTAGCAAGCCTTGCGCCACTACCATAGCCGCAAGGTTCATGCCCGAAGCTTTGAGGAACGCGACCATGTTCTTCGGCATGTTCTTCGGCCAAGAGTTCCAACAAGTTGACGCCAAAGTGGGAAGGCCCTTATCGAGTAACACGAGCCACCAGGCCTGGCGCAATCCGCCTGGAGACTGAAGATGCCATTCTAGTGAGCAACTCCTGGAACATCGAATATCTTCGCAAGTTTTACCCATAAGGCGCGGCTGTCGGGCCCCCTGGCAAGCCACCTTTTGTACAAGCCTTGCCGACAAGGTATGTATCCCTCTGTACGAAGCCAGACGCAGACCCTGAGCATAAATAAATGAAGCGCTGGCGCCCTAAGTTATAGCATGCATGCTAGGTTAAGTCTCTCCATCGGTTAGGGTTGATAGTGCTTAGCGGTGACTAACCCCTAGCATAGAGGTTGAGTTTGCGTCTCTCTGTTCTTTTCTGTCCTCTTTGGTTTACAGGGTACATGGATGTTTTTGCCGAGCTATGTGGAAGAAAGAGAACAAGCCGGCGGTCCAGCCCCGGCAAGCCAAGCTTGCCAGGGGCTGAAGACATGAGGGTCCACCCACGGCAAGCTAGGGTTGCCGGGGGCTGCGGATTCAGATAAGTTTTCTTATCCCCTGTTATGCATTTCCGTATAAAATTGGGACATATGAAGCCTCATTTTATTCGAAGGCTGCCGTGCTCCCTTCATTCCTGCCACCCAAGAATCGCTTCTTGGTTCGGAATTTGGTTGTAGCCGCGGCAGCAAGGAAGCAAGCGTAGGGCCCACAACTTACTTCGCCCCTCCCTCCACCGAAGGCGTGAGTATGGTTGAATGGAGTAGGGGAGCGGCAAGGCCTGTTGCCGGGCAACGATGTTTATGTTAAAAATAACAAGGATTCATTCCTTGGTATGGGCTTTTCTCACACACACAAGACCCGGCAAGCACCCGTTTTCATTAATACGTTCCATATAGGTAGTTCGTACAGAATGTAAACATGAGCAAGGGGATTACACGTTTTAAATCCTACTAAGGCCCGTAGGCTTACAAGCTAAAAAAAAAGATAAGGTGCCCATAATCCCTTTCTTGTCCCTCTCCTCAGGAAATGGTACAAGAAGGCAAGAGGGCAAAAGGAGTGCCTAGGCAAGGTACGAGCAGCAGAAGGCGCCAAGAGAACATGCCGGTGGCCGCTTGAGGGAGGGCTGGTGATGATGGTGCTGGGAGAAGAGCTGGAAGATGAGGCACCAGTCCGTCAATACGCTACGAAGGCGTCGGTGCCATCTTACACCGACTTGATGGCCCGCCACCCTCCTTCTTCGCCTTCTCCGGCCTCCCCGCGCCAGCCATCCAAGGAGGCAACCCCAAGAAGTTCAAGGAGCCGGCCCCATCGGGAGAAGGGGCCTGGTGCAGATGCTGCTGATGCCGACGCCGCCCGGACGGCGGGTCCGGCACATAGTCGGACCAATCATCATCTCGCCTGCTACCCTCGTCGTCATTGTCACTGCCCTTCTCGTCACTCTAGCTCGAGGAAGAGTCTTTGTCATCAGAGGAGCTCTCCACACAACACTTCAGGCAAGTCACGAAGTCTTCGAAGACCTTGATGGAGGGGAGACCATTCTCCATTAATTTGAAATAGAGAATGAGCCCCACCATCAGGCTGTGGATGCGAGCGAAGGTTTTCCATCCATGACGCAGATACATGACATGAGGAGCTGGGAAATCAACATCGGCCCATGTGCTGCTATTTCCACAACCCCTCATATGCAATCTCAGTGCCTGCGATGGATCGAGCTCCATCTCCCGAGAAAATGGGGTAGGGAGGCGAAGGCGACGATGCGCCGGCCAGCACAGCCTGATGAAGAACTCGCGGGGCTGGTCCCCGACATGGCCCTCCATTGGGAGAGGGACCATCGGCGGAGGCGAGGCCGACGCGCCGCCTCGTCCTCCTCTTCCCCGAGCACCACGGTGGCCTCGGCCGCGCCCCCTCCCCCTTCCCCTCGCGGCCGGCTCCGCCGCCACGGGCTCTTGGGAAGGAGGGGCGCGTTATAGAGCAGAGACCCTCGCCGCCACCATCGAAGCATCAACGCTCCCTCTCGCCATGGCAGAAGGGAGGAAGAAGCAAGGATGGGGCGAGGCAGATGGCGAAGAGCTGAGGGGTGCCATCCCTCCCGTTCCCCTCCTTATAAAGGGGCGGGGTCAGGGCTCAGCTTCCCCTCTTAGCCAATCCATCCCATTAAGGTGACAGAGGGCGAGGCCGTCGACCGCCCTCCCCGCCCAGTTGAAGGCGCATGGGTATCAACCCACGCATGCACGTCTTCATGTATTCTGCATGCCTTTCGCCCGCTCTGCATCGTGCATGCGGCATACGTGGCACGAGGGGCGGGCGTAGTGGGATGCGTGGAAAGACGGTTCCAAAGGAGAAAACATAAATGAGCAGCGGCCCCGCAGTCTTGAAGAGACACGCAAGCCGCCTCTTTACTATTCACTGCAGGTGATGCAAGCATGCTTCGGTCACCCCACGTGCGATCCCACGTCATGCACTCAACGCGAATCTTGGGGAAGCACAACGGATGAAGGGTTACCACAGTCAAGACCGACCCTGCCTGCCCGTGCACCGTTCTAGGCCTAGCCCAACAACGCGTCGTGCTTATGTGTGGATTAGTCGCGGGGGCTCCTGTCGGTGTACAGATGTAGGGGTTATACTTTGCACCCCTCTACCTGTGCACGGGCAGTCAGAGCCACGCCCAAGGCCACGCTAGGCAAGGCAAGGGAAGGAGGCCGAGGCTATAAGACGGTCAGAGCAACGCCCGAGACACGAAGAGCAAGAGGGCGAGGTGGACTCCCCGGCAAGGCCTTTGCTGGGGCAGCCTTCGCAGCCATGACAAGAACCTTGTCGGGGCAACTTGCCCAATGCTAGCAAAGCACGCCACCTTAGAGCCCAGGGTTTTCCAACACCACCAACCACGTTGGGACCAGGGCTCAGGAGGCGCCTCCATGGTGGCATGAAGATCTTTGTGAAGACAAGAAACACTCCAAGTCAGATGAGGATTAGAAGACGACGAACCTCGGTGAGATCCTTGCCGAAAAACCCACAAGACCTCCGGCAAGATCCTTGCCGGGGACGACCACAATGCCGCGGCAAGACCCTTGCCGGGGCCCCGGCAAGGTTCTTGCTGAGGACATCCGCAGGGCCATAGCCAGGACCACGCCCGCGAAGTTTTCACCGTCGCTCCCATGCAGCTGCCAGCCCACCAGCTAGGAAGGCACCTGCGTGTCGACGTGAGGCTTCCAAGCCAACTCACCACATGCCTACATGGTGGCATGCAAATCTTCGTGAAGGCCCTACCACCGCGCCACCTCAGCAGCCTGCCAGCCTACATGGTGCTGACCGCCTCGCTGGCCAGGGCGCATGTCGAAGCAGAGTGGAGCGGCGGTAAATCGAGAGGGAGACCTAAGAGGCGCATTAAATGCGTCTTGTCCCGTAATGGCTAAACGATAAGCTTAGCCACTGTACACCGATGCCACCTCCTGTGTGCCACTGTGGCGATGCCCTTGCCTATAAAAGGAGAGCCTAGGCATCCAGGAGAAGGATTCGGACCGTTGGACAAGTTACACTCATCATAGCTGGCTCAAGAACTCCAAGAACACTAATATACACATCAAAGCAGGACTATGGTATTACGCATCCTTGCGGCCCGAACCTGGATAAACGACCCGTGTGCTTGTGCTGACTGCTGATCCCGCTCTTCTCACGACCCCGCGCCCCGCAACCGTAGTAGGGATTCCCGTGATCCCATAGGTGTCATTTCCATCGACACTGAGGCTACATAACAACGTTCATTGTACTTAATGTCTACATATGCAAGCCTAGGGTACGTAGCAACAAGGAAGAGTGTTACCTTAATGTTCTGATGAAGTCTAGATATACAAAGAAGAGTAGCAACAACAACAACAACACAACCCTATTTGGATACTCAACTTAGCTAGAGGTTAGAGTTAGTTTCTAGCTCATGACTAACCCTGAACTAACTCCATCCAAAGAGGTGTTTGGACGATAGGGTTAAATACTTAGATTGACAATAAATGCACTAGGAGAACTAGCTCCAATTAGCACCTCTTGGGTTGGATAGTTTTTTTGGGTGGGTTATAGATGCAACTAGCTCAAACTAGCCCTCATGTTTAGATATACTTTAGGGCTATTTGAGCCCGAACTAGCTCAAACTAACTCTAACCCATGGATACAACAGCAATTAATCAGCCGATAATTTGTAAGAATGCAATAAACTCCTTCCGGCCCATAATATAAGATGCTAATTCATATAATATGTGAGTATATTGGATGTTATAAGATATTATAAAAGAGGGTTGTACTACATCATTGTGTAATTGGTGTTTAGCTTCTAATATTAACTTGGTGCTTTTAGGTACATATGTCATTGGTGAAGATCCATGCTTCGACCCTTTCGGCGTATGGGGAAATGAGATATCGATGAACCAGCATCAAGTGAGGAAGCTGGTAAAGATTGTTAGTAAAATGGGTCAAAACATGGCAATTAAACTATTTGTTTACACTTTATCCAATACAAGAGTGAACTGCGGGATGGTAAGTAAGAACTCTGCAGCCTTCTTTTTACTGCCCATAATGAGTTGTGTTAGATGACAATGTCTGAATCTTTTTTCCTTTGCAGTGGTTCTCAAAGCAGTTTACTCAAGATTACTTCTCAAACTACACGATTGGTGGGCATGCAAAGGTTAAGGTATTTCTACCAGAACACGATGATTATCTAGATGTTTCCATGAAGACCATGAAGGATGGGCGGTCGGCCATCACAAGGGGTTGGACTAGAGTCATGCGTGCCTTATGCATGGAGGAGGGAACAATATGTGCATTCCGCGTCAGCTTGTTCAGCAACCAGAATGTATTTTGACTCTTTCTTTACCGTCTTTAATAGTACAAGTATACAACTGTGGTTCATCATTCTTTATTTGGTTCTTATGTAATTCTTGATATGTACCTATGAATCGAATAATGCATTGGTTGTCTGAAGCTGATGGATATGAATAAAGCTATAGCATACATTCAAAGTCAAATTCAAATTCAAATCCGATACAATTTGATATAGCAACAATTAAATTATGGTGAAATAACGCTCTACGGGTCGTTACGGCACACACGGTTGGTAAAACACAAACATTTGTGATATACACCATAATCCGAGACGGTTCATAGGGAGGAAATGTGTGCAAGCGTGCACACAGTTGCCATTTGCAAAGCGTGTGCGATGTTAGACAATATCATAAACGGTGCGAGCAAACTAAATGTTTGTGATAGTTGCCTTATCATACACGATTCGCAACCATGAACTATTTCTGATGAAGTATGCATCGTAAATGTTGCACCACAAAATAGCGTGTGCGATAGTTGTCGTGTACGATGATGTTACGACGGTCCGATGTTTCGTAATCTTATCCAACACTTGTACGGCGATTAGCTAATCTTCTTAATTCGTTATCTCATATGGTTCGGCAAAAGTGAATGTGTGTGACTATATGCTTATCATACACGTTCTATAAAAGTGAACCATTTGTGATGGGCCGCGCATCGTAAACGTAGCACCACAAAATACTGACTGTGATGGCAATGCAAGAACAAACGAGTAGGAGTACTGTATATGCATCTTGGATCCCTATCCCTAACGGTCTCTGGGTCGTGTGGGAAGGACCCCCCTATCGCCCACAGTCACTTGGCGACTGTTCCAAATGCCATCGTGGAAAGGGGTTAAAAACGTTTGTATAGCACCGACGCGTACCAGTGTTGGGTATATTTCTTCAAGAGGAAGAGTGAGACCCAACAAACTGTCATCGACTTTGCAAATGAAGCTCAACGTCAACACAATGCAAAGATCTTGACGATAAGAAGTGACAACGGCACTGAGTTCAAGAACTACCCCTTGGATGTGTTTCTTAGTGATGAGGGGATCAAGCATCAATATTCTGCACCTTACACCCCTCAACAAAATGGTGTAGCGGAGAGGGAGAACCGGACGTTGATGGATGCGGCTAGGACCATGATGGCGTAGTTCGAGTCTCCTTACAACTTTTGAGCCGAAGCCATCAACACCTCTTGGCATGCATCCAATCAGCTCTATCTCTGCAAAGGCTTGAAGAAGAATCCATATGAGATACTCACCGGTAACGAGCCCAACCTCAAGTACTTCCGGGTGTTCGGGTGTAAGTGTTTCATTCTCAAGAAAGGTGTTCGTTTGTCTAAATTTGAGCCTAGGGCTCATGAGGGCATATTTGTTGGTTATGCTACAAACTCTCATGCTTACTGTGTCCTCAACAAGTCCACCAGACTCATTGAGGAGACGTGTAATGTGGAGTTTGAGGAGAATAACGGCTCCCAAGTGGAGCAAAGTGGTACTTGTGATGTAGGTGATGAAATTCCTTCCCAAGCCATAAGAGGAATGGGTGTTGGTCATATCCTACCCATTCATGAACCCCTTGTGGCCGAAGGAGAAGGACAATGTTCCACTCAAGTGGAACCATCACCAACCCAAGACCCACACGCTTCCGAAGAACAAAGTGAAGGACCTCTACCAAATGAACAAGATCAAGGGCAAGATCAATCTCAAGATGGTGGTGAACCACCAAGTGATGCCCAAGGTCAAGTTCTCACCACCGAGCAAGTTCAAGATCAAGAACAAGCTCAAGGTGACGCTCAAGATGATCAAGTAGCCGCTCCTGAACTATCACCTAAGGAGGAATTGGAGCATCGTGCCGCTGATACGTCTCCATCGTATCTACTTTTCCAAACACTTTTGCCCTTGTTTTGGACTCTGACTTGCATGATTTAAATGGAACTAACTCGGACTGACATGTTTTCAGCAAAATTGCCATGGTGTTATTTTTGTGCAGAAATAAAAGTTCTCGGAATGACCTGAAACTCCACGAAGAATATTTTTGGAATTAATAAAAAAATACTAACGAAAGAATCAAGGCCAGGGGGCCCACACCCTGTCCACAAGGGTGGGGGGCGCGCCCTACCCCCTGGGCACGCCCCCTGCCTCGTGGGCCCCTTGGAGCTCCACCGACCTCAACTCCAACTCTATATCTTCATGTTCAGGGAGAAAAAAATCAGAGAGAAGGATTCATCGCGTTTTACAATATTGAGCCACCGCCAAGCCCTAATCTCTCTCGGGAGGGCTGATCTGTAGTCCGTTCGGGGCTCCGGAGAGGGGAATCCGTCCCCGTCATCATCATCAACCATCCTCCATCACCAATTTCATGATGCTCACCACCGTGCGTGAGTAATTCCGTCGTAGGCTTGCTGGATGGTGATGGGTTGGATGAGATTTACCATGTAATCGAGTTAGTTTTGTTAGGGTTTGATCCCTAGTATCCACTATTTTATGAGATTGATGTTGCTATGACTTTGCTATGCTTAATGCTTGTCACTAGGGGCCGAGTGCCATGATTTCAGATCTGAACCTATTATGTTTTCATGAATATATATGTTAGTTATTGATCCTATCTTGCAAGTCTATAGTGACCTACTATGTGTTATGATCCGGCAACCCCAAAGTGACAATAATCATGACCACTCGTGGTGATGATCGTAGTTTGAGGAGTTCATGTATTCACTAAGTGTTAATGCTTTGGTCTAGTTCTCTATTAAAAGGAGGCCTTAATATCCCTTAGTTTCCAATAGGACCCCGCTACCACGGGAGGGTAGGACAAAAGATGTCATGCAAGTTCTTTTCCATAAGCACGTATGACTATATTCGGAATACATGCCTACATTACATTGATGAACTGGAGCTAGTTCTGTGTCACCCTATGTTATAACTATTGCATGAGGAATCACATATGACATAATTATCCATCACTGATCCAATGCCTACGAGCTTTTCACATATTGATCTTTGCTTAGTTACTTTACCGTTGCCACTGTTACAATTACTACAAAACTGCTACTGTTACTTTTGCTACCGCTATTTTTACTTCCATACTACTTTTCTACTAAATACTTTGCTGTAGATATTAAGTTATCCAGGTGTGGTTGAATTGACAACACAACTGCTAATACTTGAGAATATTCTTTGGCTCCCCTTGTGCCGAATCAATAAATTTGGGTTGAACACTCTACCCTCGAAAACTATTGCGATCCCCTATACTTGTGGGTTATCAACACTATTTTCTGGCACCGTTGCCGGGGAGCATAACTCTATTCTTTGAGTCACTTGGGATTTATATCTGCTGATCACTATGAGGAACTTGAAAGCCGAAAGAACTAAGATTTTCCCTCAACTACAAGGGGAGGTAAGGAACTGCCATCTAGCTCTGCACTTGATTCACCATCTGTTTTGAGTAAACTTGCGACACCTAAACCTGCTTCTGCTATTAATTCTGATATGTCGCATGTTATTGATGATGCCACTTCTGCTATGCGTGATGCTTATGATGAAACTACTTCTATGCTTGATACTACTGTGCCATTAGGTGAATTTTTTGATGAACAACTTGCTAGGGCTAGAGAGAATGAAATTATTGAAACTGATAATACTAATGAAAGTGATGATGAAGATTCTCCCCCTAGATATGAATTGCCTGTTGTGCCTGAGGGTTATGTTATGGATGAAGAAACTGCTAGAGATTTTCTTGCTTGCAATGATAGATCTGATCTTAAGAAATTATTATCTAAGCTTAGAGAAAAATCTGTGAATGCTAGAATGAAATATGACCCTGCTTTTGCTACTTCACCTATCTGTGTTACTGATAAGGATTATGATTTCTCTGTCAATCCTGAGATAATTACTTTGGTTGAATCTGATCCTTTTTATGGCTATGAATCTGAAATTGTTATGGCACATCTTACTAACACTACAAAAAAATACACTTCTGTGATGATACGTGTTTGTCACAATAGGTCGCGTTTTTTGTCATGCATGTACATCCATGATGAATTTATGACAGAATCAAGATAGTCATACCTGTGCTGTTGTAGAAGTGTTCCATGACATTACCAAAATTATCATCACGGAAGTGGCCACTTCCATGACGATAAATCGCGCGTCACAGAAGTGCTTTCGTCAAGCGTGATCGACACGTGGCATCCACTGTAACGGAATGCCGTTAAGCTACCGGGTCGGATTTTGGATCCGATAACCCGTTAATAGCCACGACCAATGCCGATTTTCCATGTGTAAAATTCTCATTGGCTAACGGATCCACGTGTCAACTCCGCGTTGGCACAGGTGTCACTCATCCAACGGTCGAGATGGGCCGATGATATGTTGACACGTGGACCGGCCCAAAAGTAGCCCACGAAGTTTAAATGGGCTGGCCCAACCGAAGGCCCATAAGATTTAGCGGATCATAATGGGCTGGCCCAGCTAAAGGCGCACAAAATTTAGCGAACCATAATGGGCCGGCCCAGCTAAAGGCCCACAAGATTTTACGGACCACAATGGGCCGGCCCAGCTAAAGGCCCACAAGATTCTGCAGACCATAATGGGCCAACCCAGCTAAAGGCCCAACATTCTCTGTCAAATCGGCCCGTCAACGGCCTAGTCTAAACTTGTCATCAATGTGGCCCATGGTCACTTCTGGCCCGTTAACAGTCCGCTAAGTAATTGGGCCGAATTACGGCCCAGTGTATTTCCGGCCTGTTAAAGGTCCGTATTCATTTGGGCCCATTTACAGGCCATCAAAACTTTTGGCCCATAAACGACCGTGAAGGATTTGGGTCATATTCGGCCATGTCTATCATTCGGCCTATTAGAGGCCCACTATAGATTTGGGCCACTTTTGGCCTGTTGTCATTTTTGGCCTGTTAACGCCAGACGTAAACCATGGGCCATATGTGGCCCAACGTCATATCGGGCCCATTAACGGCCCATATAAAAATGACGATAATCTAGCCCGACCAAAGTTCCGGCCTGTTAAAGGCCCGTGTATTAGGTCGGCGCATTTACGGCCCGTCCGACTTTCGGCCTGTCAAATATCCGCATCGTAAATGGGCCACCATTTTGGCCTGCTAAGTCCGGTGGGTTATTTGGCACAATCTGGGCCCAATCTCACTTTCGGTCTATTAAAGGCCCATGTTTTTTATGGGCTCAAGATATTTACACCTGTAAATGGCCTATTTTTACTGAGGGCCCAAATTATGTTTAGGCCTGTTAAAGGCCCACTATGGGCACATGCCTACCAGAAAAATTTGAAGCTTATGCTGATTTAAGCCCAGATATTTTTAGTGGGCTACATGCCAATTTCGGCCCATAATTGTTTTTAGCCCAATTGGAATGGGCCCGACGAATGTTGGCATGTTGGGCTCCTACGAAGCTTTCGACTGAATACATTACTAAGATAAACCTACACTATACAAAAATAGCGTCGTAATTACTGCAGCCTGTGGCAGCATCATAAATGTTGTATCACAACAAAATAAATTCCAATCATACAACAAAAGGCATGTTGGAATAAAGTTTACAGTCCTTCCAGATAAAAGCACCATCAGATGTATAGAAGCACAGATCATTTGACCTGAGTGCTAATGTTTTAGGCTGTAGAATCTGATGGAGCAGCACGATCTCCACCTTTTTTCCGCCATTGCTCTTCAACAACGAAGCGAGTGTTTGATAGTCTTGTTTCAAAACCATTCATATCTTGACGACATTTCTCAACCACTATTCTTGTTTGCAAAACAATGTCCATTAGGGATTGGACTTGTGTCTGGAGGACATATATATCACTCTGTCTAGCAGGAAGATTTTGTTCAGTAGGCGATTTGGACGAGGTTACCTTGACAACCAACCCAGAATCATGCAGGAAGCTGCTTTTTGCACTGTTAGTGGAGAGATACTGACGCACTGCAGCAAGAGGTGACATTGTGCCTGTAGTAGCCTCATCACCTTCAGGTGGTTGTGGCTGTTCAATCATTTGTTCCATAGCTTCCTGAAAGTTTGAACTTGTAGATTAGTGTACTAGATAAGTTACTAATGAGACAAAAACAAAGTAGGTTAAACGTTTATACATAACTTATTTTGGTGAACTACTGTAATACATTAGCATGTATTGTAGTGCCAACTACATAATAAAATCACTTTCGGAACATATGTCCATGTAGCATGCCTAATGTATTGTCTATTTCCTCACATTCATTGACATCTAAGGATAAAGAGACATGGTTTAAAGTAGGATGACCATAGTATGACATCATTCATATCATGGGCAAACAGATATAAAACAAACATGCTATTTTATCATTGTGTGCGCACGTGAACATGACAACTAGATTACAGATCAAGACCAAAAGAATATCCTTCATCTCTTTTAAACCATGTAAGGTGAAATGATACGTTAAGAAAAATGTGTATAAAAGTGAACAGAGTAACTGACATTGGCTGCAAACCAAGTAGTTAAATGAACACATCATAGTACCAATCAGTTCAAGGCAGGAGGAGTAAGGACTTACAACAGCGGCTTGAACTGGTGTGCTCATGCCCTTCATCTTGCTGGTGTGGCAATCCTTGAAGATTTGCACTGCATTCGGTTCAGGTTCTTTTTGGTCCGCACGGGCTTTCCTCTGTATTTGGAACAAGTCAATATAGATACGATAATATGGCACAAAAAGAAGGAAGTAGCAGCTATTTACAAGAGCCTCGTAGTGTGCAATATAGCTACGAGATCCTGTTGTCTGTTGGAATTTCTCTTTAGAATGGTTGGTTTTTTTCTTCAAACAGTTAGCCTAGAAGAAGATACACTTGTAAGGCACATAAATAAATACAAGTTCAATATGTGGTCTGATCAAATACATATAGCCTACCTGATACTTTGGATCAGACCAGTGTTTAACGAGGGCTATCCTGTCTTTATCTGTAATATATTCCACTTGAGATGTTTGGGCAATTTCATTGTGAGCCTTGCCTTCAAAGTGAGATTTTCTAAGGTGGTACCAATACTGTCGCAGAGCATACTGAAAAACATGAGTGCATGCTTGTTTAGTTGCATCATCTTTCAGATCCAACTTGAACCTCATCCGTTGAAAAAAGAATGTGAGTCTTATTAGGAGGAAGCTAGAAAGTATGGGACAGAGCAAGACAATATTACTAATTGTGATGAATAACATTACTTACGGATAAATGGTCAAGGAAGGTGTTGAACTGGGTATTGTCTTTCTCATTCCTGTACTGGATCCACATTGGGAGGATACGCGCATGACACCTAACGGCAATGGCTGCCTCTGATACTAACTTTGCTGACTCTATAGCATCACGTGGCCTTTTTAAACCTGCCTCAAAATGGATCTCCATTCTTCCTCCTTTAGATTTTGTTAATCTGTCAAGCATTATCCCTGATGTCTGTTTCCGCTTGCGTCGTGGTGCTAGTTCTACAATGAATATGGAAAGTGTTAGTGTACATCAAACTATGAGAGTACATATAAAGGAGCATGCAACTGCAACTTGACTCGGTCAGGTACCGTCTTGGTGTTGATTCTCATGAGGTTCATCTAATCTTGTCAAGTCCTGTTGTGTCAGTAGTGCTTCGGAAGTAGTGTTAGGTGTGAAGGCAGCTTGGGAACTGGCCAGTTCCGGAGCAAACGAACGAGTAACTGGTTGAGATGCTGGTACAGTTGAAGCGGACGCTGCAGCTGGTGGAGCAGGTGATACTGTGTTTGTAGATTTATCCGGTGGACTTGGACCTTCTACTGCACTATAAGTACCAGTAGAATCTCGACGGCAGAATCTTTCCGTTTCACCCGACGAGTAACATCACTCCCTACTATATTATTTTCCTTGCTCTTTTTTGACTTTGCCATGTCAAGTTGTACCCACAACACAAAAGAATAAAATCACTCTTCAGAATTCATTGACGCATGATACAGACAAGCAATACTTTGATCTAAGACAACCGTATGAGGATGGAATATGTAAGAAAAACAGGATGGCATGACATTTTCACAGCTAAGATGTGCAAATTAAGCAGAAGGATTTTCAAGAAAATAGAAGTAATGCAAGCTAGACACCATATGAAAGATGCAACCTGTAACACCCATGATGGGGCTATATCTCCCACGTGTCGAAGCACGACTTAGAGGCATAGCCGCAAGGTGGTTTTGTCGCAAGAAGGGTCATATTCACACAATCCCATGTAATGAACAAGAATGGGATAAAGGGTTGGCTTACAATCGCCACTTCACATAATGAACATATAATTCACACATCATTCAGAGGACACGCAAAGTCCGACTACGGACAAAGCCAAAAGAAAAGAAGATAACCCAACTGCTAGATCCCCGATCGTCCCAACTGGGCTCCAATATTGATCAACATGAAACAAAACATAGCAATGACCAATATCTTCGTTGAGCTCCCATCTGAGCTCGGTTGCATCACCTGCACTGGTATCATCGACACCTGCAACTGTTGTGATAGTATCTAGTGAGTCATGATGACTCAGCAATCTCAAAACCCGCGAGATCAAGACTATTTAAGCTTATGGGTAAGAAGTGGTAATGAGGTGGAGTTGCAGCAAGCACTAAGCAAATATGGTGGCTAACATACGCAAAAAAGAGCGAGAAGAGAAGCAACGGAACGGTCGAGAAGCTAGAAGTGATCAAGAAGTGATCCTGAAACTACTTACGAACAATCATAACACAAAGACCGTGTTCACTTCCCAGACTCCGCCGGAAAGAGACCATCACGGCTACACACGCGGTTGATGCATTTTAATTAAGTCAAGTGTCAAGTTCTCTACAACCGGATATTAACAAATTCCCATCTGCCACATAACCGCGGGCACGGTTCTCGAAAGTTTATACCCTGCAGGGGTGTCCCAACTTAGCCCATCACAAGCTCTCACGGTCAACGAAGGATATTCCTTCTCCCAGGAAGACCCGATCAGTCTCAGAATCCCGGTTTACAAGACATTTCGACAATGGTAAAACAAGACCAGCAAAGCCGCCCGATGTGCCGACAAATCCCGATAGGAGCCGCACATATCTCATTCTCAGGGCACACCGGATGAGACATCCTACGAGTAAAACTAGCCCTCAAGTTTCCCCGAGGTGGCCCCGCAGTCTACCCGGTTCGTACCAACACTCGAAGGAGCACTGGCCCGGGGGGGGGGGTAAATCAAGATGACCCTTGAGTCTGCAGAACCCAAGGGAAAAAGGCTTAGGTAGGAAAATGGTAAAACCAAGGTTGGGCCTTGCTGGAGGAGTTTTATTCAAAGCGAACTGTTAAGAGGGTCCCATAAATCACCCAACCGCATAAGGAACGCAAAATCAAGGAACATAACACCGGTATGACGGAAACTAGGGCGGCAAGAGTGGAACAAAACACCAGGCATAAGGCCGAGCCTTCCACCCTTTACCAAGTATATAGGTGCATTAATTAAATAAGAGATATTGTGATATCCCAACATAATTTTGTCCATCATGGAGCAATCTTCAACTTCACCTGCAACTAGCAACGCTATAAGAGGGGCTGAGCAAAGCGGTAACATAGCCAAGCAATGGTTTGCCAGGAAGGGTGAAAAGGTTAGAGGCTGACATGGCAATATGGGAGGCATTGTAAACAAGTGATAGGTAGCGCAGCATAGCGATAGAACGAAGCAACTAGCAAGCAAAGATAGAAGTGATATCGAGGGTAATGGTCATCTTGCCTGAGATCCTGCAAGGAAGAAAAACAAGTCCATGAAGAAGACAAACGGACGTAGTCGAACGAATCCTCACAAATGCAACGTTACCGGAACTATCAAGTAGAAGCGCAACTGGAAAGAAGCAAACAACATGGTAAACAACCATCACATAATCATGGCATGATGCACCACCAAGTACGATGCATGTCCGGATTAAAAGCATGGCGAAGCATCGCAAAGTGCAACAAACAATACTACAAGTTAAGTGGAGCTCAATATGCAACGAGTTGCATATTGACGAAACACCACATTCGAGTTATTTAGTTCGCTCTCATTTAGGTACACAACAATATTAAATGTTGTTAAACATGGCAAGAGGTGAAACCTAAGTAAACTAACTATTTAGGCAAGTTTAAATGAGGCCGGAGACTCAAACAAAAATTCCGTAAAATCCCCATATGCAAATTATGAATTTGGTACTGTTCTGCCCTAAACCATATTTTAATGTTGTTAAAGAGGAAAATAAAGTGCACCATGTTAAACTAGGCATTTTTCCACCCCATTTACATATAAAGTTTATTTAAAATGGAGCTACGGTTATTTAGTTATGAAATAAAGCATTTTAACATGGCATTTATGCAAAATTAAACAAACATCGACTTTAAACAGTTTAAACATGGATGAGAGTAGCATATTATGTAAATAGATGAAAAACTAAGCATTTTACATGTTTACAACATTTTAATCTGATGAACGGTTTGTGAGTTATTAAATGTATGAAGCATGAGGGTTTTTCTGTAAAATAGTAAATTACTGGATAAATACTAAATTTGCCAGAGGGTAAAAAAACAAGAACTAGGCCGAATCTAACTGGCCCAACAGTGCACAGGGGGGGGGGGGTTGGGTGGCTCACCATGGGCCATGGCCTAGATCTGGGGATGCGGTGGCCCACGCGGCA
Source organism: Triticum aestivum (assembly GCF_018294505.1). Taxonomy (NCBI): domain Eukaryota; kingdom Viridiplantae; phylum Streptophyta; class Magnoliopsida; order Poales; family Poaceae; genus Triticum; species Triticum aestivum. The sequence goes on along the minus strand of NC_057810.1, from coordinate 294,014,677 downwards.
GGGCAAGGCGCGGCTGGGCCCTGGCGCTCGTCCATGCTGGCGGGATCGAACGAGGAGGTGCGGTCAACGCGCTCGGGAGCGGTGACCCGCATTGATGCAGGCGCGCGACTGAGGTTGCAGCGAGCAGGGGAAGCAGAGGATGCGACAACGCGGCTTGGACTCCAGCGATGACGAGGCGGAGATGATGGATCCGGAGCGAAGATGGTCGGGAACGGGCGTGGTGTCGATCCAGCGGCCGGTCGGTCTCCTGCTCGAGGTACAGGAGAGAGAGATAGGGAAAAATTAGAGGGAGAGAGCAGTAGAGGGAGAAGGAAGAAAGAAGAAAGGGAGATAGCAGGGGCACGAGGTCCTGTTGGCGGCGCTGCTTGCGGCCGGCTCGAGGAGAGGGTAGAGGTGGCCGCGGGGTCCTGCTGGAGCTTGTGCGCGAGCAGAGGAGCTCGGGGCGAAGGACGAAGACGGGAGGCTGGTGCCTTGGAGGCTCGCTGTGACTCGGGCAGGGGAGGTAGAGAGGCCTGGTGGCGCTGGTGATCTTCGGGAAGAACGAACGGGGCACGAGAGCTTGGCTCCATGGAGCTACTCGAGAGGGAGGGGGTCCAGGGAGAGGTCCTGGAGGTGTTGAAGAACAATGACGGGAGGAGGCCTTGCAGCTGCGTGGAGGCGCTGGGTACGGGCGAGGATGGTGGTTGGCTGCTGCGATTTGGGCGGCGCTGATAAATAGGGAGGGGGTTGGAGAGGATTTGGATCGGGAGGAGATGGGGACTGGAGGCAGCCGGTTGGTTGGGAGAGAGATCGGGAGGGATCCCGAGGAAGAAGGTAGGTAGGTGGCGGCGTGCAGGGAATGGATGGGACATCTCCCTACATTTTAGGGTTTGGTCTGATTTGGTAGGGGTTGCTCTATATATAAGGAAAAGAGGGAGTTTTTGGAACATATGATTAAAGTCGGATGGTCCGAGATAAATAGGTTAGATAGCCCAAATAATAAACCGAAGATACTTTAGGGATGTTTGGGGATGATCTGTATGCAACGGCGATGACTGAGCGGTTCAGGTTCAGGCAGTTTCGGACGCGTGCAAGGGGTCTGACAAAAGGTCACAGAGATAAAGGGGTTTGATGGGCTCAGAGGAGAGAGAGAAGAGAGTGGTCCATTGAGCTGAGAGAAGGTCAACGGAGACAAAGAAGATGCGGCAACCACGAATGACTACGAGTTTTATGAAGACATGCTGATGCAATGTGTATGATGTCATGATGCATGCAACAAACAAAAATAGAACACATGGCGACAACAAAATAACTGGAAGGCTCCTGGAGCGTCGGTCTTGGGGCGTTACACAACCAATATTACTCTGCCAAGTTAAAAGTGTCTTGTCATAAGTGGCAATTCGAAAAATTAGAAGCAGTACGACGTAGAAATCAATGCAAGATGCAACCACTATCAAACTACCATGTTAAAAGCATCCAATCATGAGTTACTAATGCAGGATACACAACAACAGTACTTTGATGTAAGAACATGGTATGATAGATAGATGAAGTGTATTCTAGACACTGAAAGCCATGTCATATGCACATGTATAACGTATCAACTCAGCAGGTGCAATTTAATCAAAATAGAAGAAATACAGGCTAGACAACATATGCAACATGAAACCAATTATCACACTGTCAACTTAGAGCAAGCACCTGCGATGGTGGAGTGCAGGAGATGAACTCTTCATGTAGACTTGGGACTTCAACTTCATTAGAACTAGCAGTGGCAAATCTAGAGAGTCTCTGTTTGCGTCGGTGCAGAGTACCACCAACATCCCCTAACTTACTCTTTTCCTTCCTATTTTCTGATATTGCCTTATGAAGTCAAAACCACAAGAAGATGAATAAAATTAGCTCTACATAACTGGTTGATGCATGATAGAGATGAACACTACTTTGATGTAAGGCAAGCACATGATAGGAGGATGGAATATATACAAAAAAGATAGCGTTTCATATTCACACGTACTATAGGAGGATGAAATATGTATGAAAAAACAATAAGCGGAAGGCATTTCAACAAAATTAGAAGAAATGAAAGCTAGGCACCATACGAACATGCAACCAATATCACTCTATCAGGTAAAAAGTGTCTCGTCGTAAGTGCCATTTCAAGAAATTAGAAGTAGTACAAGCTAGAAGACAGTGCAAGATGCAACCTACATCACAGTCCCAAGTTAAATGTGTCTTATGGGTAAGTGATCGTTGCAGGTATAAGTTGTAAGCTACGCAGATGCAATTTTACATAATCAGAAGCAATACAAACTAGACATCATACGGAAAACGCAACCACGTATAACAGTTCCAAGTAAGAGCAAGCACCTGTGATGGTGGAGTAGGGGAGATGTGCTCATCATGTACATGTATGTTCTAGAAACAGGAACACGTGTCATATTCACAGGCATTATGTGTAAAGTAAGCATATGCAATTCAAGTTAGAAGCAATACAAGCTAGACATCATACGCAACATGCAACCACATATAATAGTGTCAAGTTAGAGAAAGCACATGTGATGGTGGAGTAGGGGAGATGTGCTCATCATCTACACAACTACGTTGACTATCCAGCCTTGTGTTGTCTTGCAAATCTTGTTGGGAGAATGGCGGAGTAGAATCTGTAGAGACCCCTTGTTTGAGTTGCTCCGAAGGACCACCATCATCCACTGCCGGACTAATTTCCTTCATCTGTAATGATTTTGCATTGTGAAGTCAAACCGATAAGAAAAAGGAATAAAATTCGCTCTTCAGAACTCATTCATGCATGATACTGACGAACACTACTCGGATGAAAGGCAAACACATGATGCGAGGATGGAATATGTATGAAAAACAGGATGGTGTGACATATTCACACCTATGATGTGGTAACTAAGCAGAAGGCATTTCAACAAATTAGAAGCACTATAAGCTAGACACCATATGAAAGATGCAACCAATATCACTCTGCCAAGTTCAAACTGTATGGCATTTCAACAAATTAGAAGCACTATATGCTAGAAATCATATGCAAGACACAACCAATATCACAGTGGCGACTTAAAGGTGCCTTATCATAAGTGACTGATGCGGGATATGCAAGAATAGTAGTCTGATGTCGAAATAGGAACACATGTCATATTCACCAGCATTATGTGTAAAGTAAGCAGATGCAATTCAACAAAGTTAGAAGCAATACAACCTAGACACCATATGCAACATGCAACCACATATAATAGTGCCAAGTTAGAGCAAGCACCTGTGATGGTGGAGTAGGGGAGATGTGCTCATCATCTACACAGCTACATTGACTGTCTAGCCTTGCGTTGTCTTGCAAATCTTGTTGGGAGGATGGCGGAGTAGAATCTGTAGAGAACCTCCGTTTCAGTTGCTCGGAAGGACCACCATCATCCAATGCCTTGCCAATTTCCTTCAGCTTTATTGATTTTGCATTGTGAGGTCATACTGACAAGAAAAAGGAATATCATTCGCTCTTCAGAACTCATTCACGCATGATACTGACGAACACTACTCTGATGAAAGGCAAGGTCATGATACAAGGATGGAATATGTACGAAAAAATGGACGGCTTGACATATTCACACCTATGATGTGGTAACTAAGCAGAAGGCACTTCAACAAATTAGAAACACTGCAAGACACCATATGGAAGGTGCAATCAATATCACTCTGCCAAGTTAAAACTGTGTCGCCATAGGTGGCCTTCATCATACTAGAAGCAATACATGCTAGAAATCATATTCAAGACGTAAACCAATATCACACTGCCAACTTAAAGGTGTCCCATCATAAGTGACTGATGCAGGATACACAAGAAGAGTAGTTTCATGTAAGAACATGGTGTGATAGACAGATATAGTATGTACCAAAAACAGGAAAGTGTGTCATAATCACACGTATCATGTGTAAGCTAAGCAGATGCAGTTTACACTAATTAGGAGCAATACAAGCTAGGCACCATATGCAACATGCAACCAGATATCACACTGCCAAGTTAGAGCAAGCACATTGGATGGTGGAGTAGGGGAGCGGAGACTCGGACCTTGCAATGCACTATTAGTACAAGGAGAATTTACAGATGCTCTATTTACGTTGCTGCAGAGGACCACCATCATCGCCTTCCTTACTCTTTTCCTTCCTCTTTCTTGATTTTGCCTTGTCAAGTCAAACCCACAAGAAAAAGGAATAAAATTTGCTCTTCAAAACTCATTGATGCATGATAGTGACGAATACTACTTTCATGTAAGGCAGCCGCATGATAGGAGGATGGAATATGTTTGAAAAATAGGACGTCATGACATATTGACATGTATGATGTATAAAGTGTAAACTAAGCACAAGGTGCTTAAACTTGTTAGAATCAATGCAAGCTAGAAACCATATGAAAGATGAAACCAATATCACTCTGCCAAATTAAAAGGGCGCCCTAACAAATGTATTAGACAAAATTAGAAGCAATACATGGCAACATGCTAGAAATAATATGCAATATGCAACGAATAAAGGTGACTCATCATAAGTGATTGATGCAGGATACAGAACAGAGGTAGTTTCATGTAAGAACAAGGTTAACACATAGATATAGTGTGTACCAAAAATAGGAAGGCATGTCATATTCACAGGTATAATGTGTAAACCAAGCAGATGCAATTTACCCTAATTAGAAGCATTACAAGATAGACACCGTATGCAACATGCAACCACATATCACACTGCAAAGTTAGAGCAAGCACCTGTGATGGTGGTGTAGGGGAAGTGCGGTCTTCAAGTACAGAGCTACAGTCAATATCTTCATTTAGGCTTGCTGTTTCTTGAGAATCATGTGGAGAGGATGAAATTGCATTCTTTATAAGAGTAGTGCATCTCATATTAACCCACGCGCGTGACTGTCTCATGATAAGCGATAGATGCAGGATACACAAGAATAGTAGTTTGATGTAAGAACATGGTGTGATAGGCAGATGTAGTATGTACCAAAAATAGGAAGGCGTGTCATATTCACATGTATAATGTGTAAGCTAAGGAGATTCAATTTAACAAATTAGGAGCGATACAAGCTAGGCACCATATGCAACATGCAACCAGATATCACACTGCCATGTTAGAGCAAGCACCTTGGGTTGTGGAGTAGGGGAGATGAGATTTGGAACTAGCACTAAAGTACGAGTAGTAGGAGAATCTGCAGATATCATCTGTTTTGGTACCTCCAGAGGACCACCATCATTCGGTGCTTTCATCCTTTCAGATTTTGCCTTGTCAAGTAAACACACAAGAAAAAGGAATGAAATTCGCACTTCCAAATTCGTTGAGGCATGATACTGACGAACACAACTTTTCTGTATGGCAACCGCATTGTAGCAGGATGGAATATGTATGAAAAAATGCTAAGCAGAAGGCATTTCAACAAATTGGAAGCAATGCAACCATATGAAAGATCCAAACAAAATCACTCTACCATGTTAGATGTGTCTCATTATAAGTGGCACTTCAACAAATTAGAGGCAATACAGGTTTGAAGTGATATGTAAGATGCAACCAATATTACACTGTCAACTTGAAGGTGTACCGTCAGAAGTGATTGATGAGGGATACACAAGAAAAGTAGTTTGATGTAAGAACATGGTTAATTGAAAGACGTAGTATGTACCAAAAACAGGAAGGTATGTCATATTCACAGGTATAATGTGTTAACTAAGCAGATGCAATTTACCCTAATTAGAAGCATTACAAGGTAGACACCATATGCAACATGCAATCATATATCACACTGCCAAGTAAGAGCAAGCACCTGCGATGGTGGTGTGGGGGAATTGCGGTGATCAACTAGAGAGCTACGTTGACTATCTTCATTTAGCCTTGCTGTTTCTTGAGAATCATGTGGGGAGGATGACACTGCACTCTTTAAATGAGTAGGGCGTCTCATAGTAACCCACTGGGTTGACTGTCTCATCATAAGTGATTGACGAGGGATGCAAAAGAGCATTAGTTTGATGTACGAACATGGTTAATAGACATATGTAGTATGTATCAAAAACAGGAAGGCATGTCATTATCAAAGGTATAATGTGTAAAGTAAGCAGATGCAATTTAACCAAATTGGAAGCAATACAAGCTAGACACCATATGCAACATGCAACCACGTTTGACAACGCGAAGTTAAAGCAAGCACCTGGGATGGTTGTGTGTGGCAATTGAGATCATCAACTGCAAAGCTATGTTTACTGTTTCCAACTGATGACACTGCACCCTTTAGAGTGCTGAAACGCTTATTGCTTATCTTCGAATTACACTGGAGCGACTTCTGTCTTTCCTTTTCTGCATTCATCAACACTTCGTCAAAGTCTGAAATACCCATGCATAAAAAAACAATAGTGTGAGTATGGGTGAAGTGTGTGCACAATTATTATAGTGTAAAGGTAGCAGATAGCAGGTCGGTGAGAAATAAATGACGAGAGACATATGATAGCTCTACAACATGCATGGCACACTCAATTACTACATGATTCTATGAAAATAACAGTCGACTGAAAGCAAATAGGCCAGTCCATTTTTTTGCACCGTCCGATGTACAAAGAACGGGCAGATCGCCTTCATCTACCTCCAGCCAGTCAGTGTTGATGATCTTCCTGGAAACGCCAGTGACCATCGGCCTAGTATTCCTCCCCTGCCTGCACCCTCCCCTCGACCTCACCGCACCGCCGTGCTTGGCACCGCCCCCGGCCATCCATTCAAGCCCCGCCGACCTCCTGATCGGGCGCAAGCAGCTCCAGTGCCCCACACCCCTATGATAGACACCGATGCGCCGCTTCCCCGAGGAACAGGCGGACTAGGTGCTCCGCGCGCCTAAGCGGGTGCTGCTTCTTTTAATTGCGGTTCGACTGACCCTGAATTGAAATCCAGGCGGGCTACTGACCTCTAGCAAAGGTGAAATAGTAAAAGGGAGGAAACCTTGTGCATTTAGTATCACAAAGAATATGCAGTAAGAAGCGCTCAACTAGTTTCTTTCGTGGGATGAATACGGTGTGAGCGGAGACGTAAGATTTGCACGAATAAAGGAAGAGGAGTACCTCTTTCTGCTGGCAGTGCTGTGTCCTCCATCTGTTTTTCCGACGATCTTGTTGTTCACCGGAAACCAGAAGTTGTGGAGGACGCTGTAGCCTTGGACGAACCCATGGCCAAGTTTTTGAGTGTGGTGCGGTGGCCGTCTGTCGGCGGTGGGGAAGCAGATCCGAGGCAGCGAACGACGGCATAGCGGAAACAACTCCAGTGCGGTGGACGGTTGCGACAGTGGATCTGCAGCAGTGAGGCACATGGGAGCGTGGTCGGAGTGGTTCTGGTACGGTGCACGTCGGTGTCGGCATCGTGGAGGCATCTCTGCCTCGGCTTCAGCTGCTAAGTCCTTGAGGGCATTGCGGTTGCGGTTGCGTTGGACGACGACATCGGGGTACCGGCTCCGGCGTGATGGAGGAGGGCGGCGGTGGATTGGCCTCTATGGGGTGGAGGACAGAGGAGGCTGGGGTTTCGCGGCTGGTGGAGAGGGCGTTTTCGCGCCCATGGAGTATGAATGGGGAAACGGAGGGAGGCGGGGAACTAAGGGGGAACAATGTTTCGGTTTGAGACGCGCTTGTTTGAAATTTGGGGAAAGTTACAAACTTTGCCCCCATCTAAAATTTTGGACATATTGCGGGTTGGGGGTAGGACAGTCATGTCAAGTGTCCCAAATGTGGGCAGGATAGATTTCGGCCGAGCGCATGTGTGTTTAAGCACCCACGGAGTATGAATGCTTCTCGGAGGCGATTGAGACTGGCGTCTTGGTGAAGTTACAAACCTACCCCGGTTTAGACCTTTGGACATCGGGCCGATAGGCTACACGGGCCAGAGTCAGGACAGTAATTTCCTACCACCAAAACATTAGTCTCGCGCGGTTTCAGGTGACCAGAGGCCTATTTGGCACTTCGTTCAATATTTGGGAGCAGAAGCATTAACGTTTTCAGTTCTCTTGAATTGAACTTTCAGGATTTGTCAAACTTCACAAATCTTTACTCTTGAAAATCCAAAAGCTACGATTATTTTGGAATGGAGGGGGTACATTTTAATATACATTGTACACGAGTACATATTAAAATATGCAACTTACCTCAGTTCATGCATGGTTACAGATATAATCTCCTTGGTTGCAAAAAAAAGTTAGATATGCGTATGAATATATATACCATGTTCAAACTCACTACAAAGATTGATGCCCCCTTTTACATCTGATTTACAAATGCCATTATCTCGGGTTCAAATAGATGAATGCACTTCCTATGAATTGGAATCTTCGAAACCCCCTTTATGTTGAATTCGACATGTATTTTATTTCATAGCTAGCAATTTGGAATGTATCCATGCAAGTGACAAATGTATAAAGTGCTTCACACTAACAACATGGAGTGCACTAATTAATGTTTATATGTGAATTGCAAAAGCATCTATTGCCTGTATTTCAAACCGCTCTCACTTTATGGATCGATAATATGAAATAAACACATGCACATGCTAGAATTCAATAGAGTATGGGTGTCTGATAGACCGATTTTCGTCCATACGCAATTTTGCAAAATTCATGATCTCATCCAAAAATAATAATGCCATTTATATTTTAATTTAATGCGTAGAACCGCCTTTTACACGTAGATGAACTATGACTCGCCCCGTTCTCAAAAACGCGTTATATATCTCTCTATCTAAGGCATAAGTGCACACACTTTATATGCATCGGCATTTCTCTTTCACACATGCTCACAATCTCTCTCAGGGTCTCGGGGTGTCTCACGCACATGCTCTCTCTGTTTCTCTCTCTCTCACTACTATGTACCACTCTTTTCACTAATCTCAGTTGGAAAACACTATTTATCTCACATGCATATATACACATGCATGGTCTCTGCTAGCCCTCTATACGCACATATATGTGCCTACGTGTCTCCCGCGCGCACATTA
>NC_057810.1:294004019-294005473 GCF_018294505.1 Triticum aestivum | reverse complement strand
CTCTAATAGTAGTTGGCAGATATGAATTCATCATATCATTTAGTAGGATATCCCTGGCTGTTAGGCTGGATGGTAATATGAGGCAAAGTTTTACCCTAGTTCGGATCGGACCCTTGCAGTTGAAGAAAGAGTCTACTCCTGGTACTATATATTAGTGATAGGGGTGTGTACAAAGTACATGGGAATACCAGTCATTGTGCGTGTGTGTATACTATCGACGAGCTAGCCCCCAAGCTTGTATAACATACTAAGGGCCTAGGGTTACAAATCATATATAGTCGGCTTATCACCAGTGGGGATAGAGTCCTCCGCGACTCTGGTAGCTTCATGTTGTACGCCGAGTCCTCCACATGGGTCTTCGTATAACACGTCTCGGTCCAACCTATATGTGGTGCAGGATGGAACCGACCCATGAGTCTTCATGTTGACCCACCACAACTTGAAATGATGTGCCCATCACACCACACATGCAATCGGCCACTAAGAAAATAAGCATATACAATAGTACAACGGTATCTAGCTCACGATACGTCTCCATATTTTGTTGATGACACTGACGGACTTTGCATTTGATGCGTGCTCCGTATTTTGTTGACGACACTTACGGTCATTGTATTTGAAGCGAAAGCACAATATGGTCACTGGACTTCAGAATACGCTCATCACGGTCACCACATACATTTTGTCGTTCTAACCAACATGTGGTTGGATGGTTAGAGGATAGTGGTTTCTTGAGACCACAAAGGTTAAAGTCCCGGTGCTTGCATTTATGTTGTGTTAATTTCAGTATTTTCCGGCAATGTACGTTCAGTGGGAGGAGACTTCCACTCAACTACGAGGCACCTATGGTGACTTCGTAAAATCTCAAGATCATATATGTTGGCCCACTCTTTCGAAGGTGCTCATAGGGGTAGGGTTCACGTGTGTGCGCTAATAGCGGTGAGTGCTTGGGCGTATATATGAGCCCTTGCATCTGTACCGTGTTAAACAAATACATGTCATGATTATATTGTCACTGGCTCACCCGTACAACTCCGTATTTTGTTGATGACACAATCAATTGACAAGTCAAACGACACAAGAAGTGTTGCACCATCGGGGCGCGTAACTGTGGGGCCCACCTGTCAGCCCATTTATGAAAGAAAGAAATGGTAGTTTGAGTCCGTACTATGTTAATAAAATAGGAGTATATTTTAGGGTGATCATACGGTCATTGGCTCACCATACATCTCCGTAATTTGTTGATAACACGATCAATTGACCAGTCAAACGGTCCACATTCAGCAGTGCACATTACCATAGGGCCCACCCGTCAACGCATATATGAAGGACAGAAATGGTAATAAACTAGTGGTCGGTGGGTATTTGAAGTCATGAGACCTATGGTTGGTAGTCACCGGCGGTTGGGGGGGCGTTCATTGGGCGGTGGGGTGAGGATCCCCGGAGAAAAAGCT
>NC_057810.1:293992226-294003769 GCF_018294505.1 Triticum aestivum | reverse complement strand
GGGCTAGAGGGATGGCCGCTGCGGCGGCGGACCGACGGTGGGGAGTGGTTTTGGGGAGGGCGGGCCAGCCGCGGGCGGCGGGGGCGGGCGTTTCGGCCGGTGGTGGCTGGCAGCTCTTGGGGTGTGGAGTTTGATGATAAACTGGAGGCCCTTGATTTCGTATCCAACGGCTGGAAAATCTAATGACCAGAGATGAAAAAGTCAGTTGACTGACGTGTAGCGTCACCTCGCACGTACACATGCACGCACGCAAGACACGCACGCATGTAGGCGTGCAACACTGACACGTACACATAACGTACACACGCACGCATGCTGGCGTGCAACACTGACACGTACACATGCACTCACGAACACACGCACGTACGCACCCATGCATGCAACACTGAAACGCACCCTTGCACGCACGCAACACTCGCACGCCTGCATGCACACAGCACACGACGCAAGACACACGCTCAACCGATACGTGCATGCACCCTTTGTTAAGGACATGTATTGTTACGGGTATTAATCAATCTAATCTGTGATAAGCAGAACATTGATGTTTGCAGCGGTCTTTATGAATCACAACGTATCGAATGGGCTATCAACATAGTAGGCTTAACTACATGAAAAATTTGACGTCACACTCAATGAACAATCATCGGTTTATGAAATGCCCGCTTCTGACCGCCCTGGCCCACCAAAGGTTCCTCTGCTGTGCGTTGCCTGCGTTGGGTCACTGACATGCAGGCCATGCACCCAAAGAGCCCACACAACAGTGGAAGAATGGCGCGGTGTCCTAGGTCAGAGTCGAGGGCGCCACTCGCGGCACACCCGGCTGAACACGCCTCCATGCCACATTCAAACGCCTCCATGAAACCCGCCCGCGTGGAAGCCAAGAAACCCACTCTGGACACACGTCCGTTCATGACCGGGCCGGCGTTAAACGCAACACCGGTCGAGCTCCTCCTGTCCACCGTCTATTTAATCTCCTATTTAAACGAGGCCAAAGAATCGCACACCTCCTCCACCATTTTGTCCACTCTTACAATGGCTTACGAAGAGTAGTTATTCCGCATCCAAGCCGGCTGGGTAGCCCGTCGGATACGAGCTATGCAGCTCGTTGATCCACCTCCCTCCCCTCGCCCGATGGAGCCAGTTGCCGCCCCAAGCCAGCATGCGGTTCAGCAACTCGCCTCTCTAGGCCAGTTCGACGAGGAGTGGCGCACGGGCGTCGTTGCTGCCGTCCACGCCGCCGCCTCGTTCCGCGTCTCCCGTTTCTGTGGCCGAGACTCCCATTCCGGTGGCCGCGCCATGCAAGCAGCGACAGAAGCCGGGTGCGCGGAGAGCGACGACTCAGTGGCCAGCGCCTCTGCGTCCGCCGCCATCATCGAGAAGAAGTAGAACACAGGAGGCTACCGCCGCTTGGGTCCCATGAAGGCCACCGCAGAGGCGACGCCGGCGTACACAGCAGGTGTCTTGCTGGTTCCTTTTGTTGCGAGTACCTTCGTCGACCCTACATGGGCTCCATGGAAGAGGAGAATGTTAGGATGAACTTGAGCTGGTGCCGGCCATGGCGAAGTAGTGGCCGGTGATAAACTCGAACCGGTGCCGGCTACCATCATCTTTGGCACCAGCCAATGATATCAGTTGGGCAGTGGGGAAGCGAGTCATCCTTTGCGCTGAAGCATATACCTCCGGGGCTCCCGGCAGTCTGGTGATCGTGCTGCCGGACATGAGGAACACAAATCGATCGGCGGGCGACCATTTAGGCCAGGTATTATATACCTGTGCTGTCCAGAACTAGCACCATGTAGTTCATTTGAATGTAATGAAAACTGTCATGTTTGTGTGAAAATCCGGTATTTTATATGATTTCCGTCGTTGTTTATATGAAATATCAGTTTGTCTACGTGTTTGCGTGAATTTCGTCCGGTTGGTTGAGTTGCTGTCATAATGTGTGCGGCTACGGTTGGATGGCGTAATTTGCAGGTCGCCGGTCAGTCTGCGAGCGGCTTGGGCGGTGTTGTGGGACAAAAAAACACAGCTCATGCGAGCTCGTCTCCAACGTGCACGCTGGAGGATGCATGACAGCATGAGCACCCGAGCCATTCCTCGTTCATCGGTGGCAAAGGCACCGGTGGACAAAAGGGTCACCAATATTTTGGCTACCCCAGGCAAGATCCAAACAGCCCCTCCCAACAGATTCAAATCCCTTGTTCGTTGTGGAATTTTTCCATGTGTTGTTTTCATGGACTAGCAAGATGCCCGTGCATTGCACGGAACATCAAGATGCATTTTTTTACAAACTCCCGCATGCATGCAGGGGATAATTAATGTCCTCCTTTGCTAGTACCACGAGGCAAACACCATTAATATTGCATCGATTAGTGTTAGTGGCCTTGTATATCTGCAAATTGTAATTTTGATAGTGGCCCTTTGTATATAAAATGGAGGGAGAAATATGAGAGATAAGGTGAGGAGGAGTGGGGCGTGGTGCCGTGGTGGTGACTGGTGGTCGGACTGGGCGGAGGCATGGGGATGGACGGCGCATTATGTCTAGGTTTGTATCTCTCTTACACACACCCACATAGGTGGGGGACGTGCATGAAGAGAAGAGGTGCACGCACGGCGCACGTACTCCCGTCTCTTTCCCAACCACACCCGCGCGGGTACACGGTGGAGCTCATTTCTGTATGAAAAAGGCATCCCACGTGGTAATTTGGCACGTGTATTGGTTGTCCACTTGGTGGAGGGAGGATCATCTACCATGGGTGAAGAAACAAATTGCGACATGACGCGTTATGTTAAATTAAAAAAGAGGCAAACCATGTGGGTCCTACCTTAGAGGCAAGGCTCTATACACTGGAGTACTTTTGATGTGTCCCGTCAAATCGTAGAACAAGGAGAAGCTTGCTTAGTACGCTGTCTCCCCCGACCTTGGGCGTGGTGGCTTTCAGGATGAGGTGAAGCTTACCACTATTGTACGCCTTTACGCCCGCTCCCTCGCCCACGCGCGCGGTGGCTCGTAGCACGAGGAGAAAATTTTACTACTCCCTCCGTTTACTCCTCGTCCCTACTACATACGTACTTTGGTTAATACTCCCTCCATTTACTTATACACGGCCACTATAAAAAAATACATTTTGCATCTATACAAGGCCACAAATAGTAATCGAGACAAAAGTTACTACTCCCTCCTTTCCAGTTTATGGCTCAATTTCAAAATCTCTCCAACCAAGGTATACGGTGAGTGGTCGAATTAATTTCGTAGTTTGCACAGTACGCTCGTTTTTCTAAAGAAGTTATGTTTGCCGAGGCATTAATTAGAACGAATGCATGAATGACCAATAAATTTCCATGAACTTGTACATGCATTGGTTAGTTTCCTCTTGACACTGCTTGCGTCGGGTGATCTAATGCACCTCGAAATCCAACATGTAATGGTACTACTACTAGTATTGTAGAATTGAGACTTATCAAACGGACAAACGAATGTTTTTTAGATGAGCCCTATAAACCCTAGTGGGCACGTACTCCGTAAAAACAGATTTTTCCAAAACTAAGTCGCTCCCTTTCATGAATTCTGTAGTATACTCCTCCGTCGACGCTCCCTTTCATGAATTATGTACTTCCTGTCGCCGACATGTGGGACATATAGCAACCGGGTCGACGTGTCAAGCACCAAATAACAGTGCAGAACAGCAGGGGGGACGCACCCCAGTCGTACTGGCCCAGTAGTAGTAATGAGCAATGAGACGTCAAATCACAATGTCGTACCTTCCCAGACGGACGAAGCAACCATTATTTCACACTTCGGTTCGACATCATCTCAAACCACGTACTATTATTGCTTCTGCCTCAAGAGGGACACACGCATCACCTTGCTACATCATGACACGTGGGACCGCATGACAGGCCATGCTCCCCCACCGATCGCTCGGTAAAATCACCTCATTTTTACTATACTTCCTCTGTATCGGTTTACTACATGGCATGCACGTCGTTCTAGGTTGAGAATTTAATTGGCTATATATATATATGTGATGAACAGTACTCTAGCCTTTTAAAAAATGTATACTTTTGTACAGTAGTACTATCGATGGATTGCACCATGGAGCAAAAATTGAAATTTTAAAAAAAGGTGGCACATATAGAGAGCGCTCGTCGCCAAATTATGCATATAGTACTATTAAAAAAATCTAGTACGTGCTTAATTGGGGTGCTAAATTCTATTAAACAAATACTAGTAGTATGTACATACTGAAGAGTTAAAGTAACGAGAAGAAACATAACATAGTTCTGCTGGGGGCTCAGCACAACACACCCCTCAAATTAAACTAAGCACACTTGAAATTAAACTATGCAACTAATCCGGTAGACACTACATTAGAAGTTTAGAACCACCATGAGCAATGACACTGCCACCTTACTTGGAGTCCTCGTCCACGTCCTCGACTTCGTCCTTGTCCCTCTTCCTCTTGGCTGATACTTCTTTGCTTGAACCGCCAACTTGGCTGTTGCTCTTCATCCAACCCTTGTAGATATTGAAACAAAGGTAGCCATCCATTGCAGCGTAGTGGATGTGGTCTATATCTAGTACATTCCGCTGCCATGCATGACGATGAAACGTGTAATGACGTTTCTCCAGTTCAGGGTACAAAGGATGAACCATGGCTCCTGCCAGGGTCAGCATTGAGGGCTAATGACAGGGCACCAACCGATTCTTCTGGAGGTCGAAGGGGTTGCCTACAACGAGGCCTATCCGACCCAGGACTTCTTTGTCATTCTTAAAGTCTACAGTAATGAATTTCACTGTGTTGTCCTCGAGGAAGTTCTTAAAATCCTGGCACTCAACGTCGGCATGGCATATGTGGTAGACCAAGCAAACGTTATGTACGCAAACCTGGATCACGGCGGGCTTCTTGCTCTCTTCGTCCTTTAGATCCTTCTCTCGTCCCATGACTGTGGTGTACTCAACATCTAGCCTAGCGACCCACTCATCATGTGAGTTTTCGAACATGCGTCTGAAGCGAGAAAGGCATCCTTTCACCGTCGCGGAAGAACGGGTGTAGATGACGTCAAACTCATCGCCGGTGATGGTTCTAACCTTGTACTCACCACCGATCGAGGGTATTTGGGACGCCATGGATTTGGGAGGAGGGTTAGGATTAGTGGAACTGCCGTAATGTGAATGGACAGGACCACTAGGAGCGAACCGCCGTAGTATTAAAGGACGTGCGGGGACGAGTAGGAGCGAACTGCCAGCGTGCGAACGGCAGGGTAGTGGCTTTCCATTCTCCCATGATACGGGCTTCCGAGAGCCCTTGGATCTGAGATCGAATGGTTGCATGGTGTGACTCTAGACCTATGGGTGAATATCCTATCCTGGAGGGTTATTCTGCAAATTTTCAGCAACTTAGCATGCGACCGTTTGATCTCAGATTCAAGGGCTGCCAGCAGCCTGTATCATGGTCGCGCCAACCACGACCGCCGCGTCACTCGCGCGGTCGCGCCCTTGGAGATTTAACACGGTGTGTTTGGCTATCTGATGTTGGCATGTCATACGTAGTCATCACTTAGTCACTCATACTACAACAAGGTTGGCTATAAGGTTGGCCATAAGTGTATTTTTTTACTCCTCTCTATCTTTTTCTTCGTACTCCCTCTGCCCCGTAATATAAGAATGTTTTTGACACTAGTGTAGTGTCAAAAACGTTCTTATATTATGGGACACAGGGAGTACTAGTATTTATTGCATTTGCCAAGGAGTGACCTCTTCCAATGAAATGGTGTTGCTAAGTTTGCTTCATTTAATTAGCTATAGACTCAAAATTGTCTTTTCACCTAGGTACACGCGCTTAGCACCGTTTCTTCCTTGGGTCACCAAACTAGTCTCTCTCTTCTTGATTAACTTGCCACATCAGACTTTCTGCCTATGTGGCAAGCTTAAGCACCTATAGGAGCAAGTAAGTACAATAGTGCGCTTTACATGGCATTTTTGCATATGTGGAGGAAAGAGAGGCAAGGAAAAAGTGGAGAAGTGGGCTCTCATGCAAGAGCCAGTCTCTACTACATGGTGGAGCATTGGGAGAGGCACCTATATGGAGTTGGTTAGGAATCGGGAGACTCACGCCGGTCGTAGCGCCGTAGTTAAAATGATAATGGCAAGTCAAATCACGGGGCCCCACCTGTCCAGCAGTAACTCACTGTCAAATCACACAGCCCTACATTTGCAGCAGCCTACTCCCTCGTCTTCTCGCGTCTTTGTCAAACCGACTAGGCAGAACTGCCCCGCCTACCGCGCAGGAAAAGCCCCGCCCTCGACTTTTAAATACAACTACTCCCTCTGTCTAGGTGAGTAAGTCATCTTACGAAAACCAAATAATCCCAAAGGTGCGGTGCATTAACTTCTACCTCGTTTCTTGTTTCTTCACATATCAACTAATAAGAATCCAATGATATACTTTTTGTGAGATAGTAACTCATATTTAGTTAGTCAAATGGATGGCCTAGAACTACGTGCAGGCCCTATAAGCCGAAACGCCTACAAATAAAAAAACGAGACGGAGAGGGTAGTTCAGCACGTATCTTTTTAGATCAATATAGTCGGGTTTCACCAAGGAGCAAAACCAAGTGGTAGGCTGCTCCTGTCGTGTTGGCGTAGCAACTCAAGAAGGGTTAGTCCGCACACGAAATGGCGACACACTTAACAGGACCCCTTTGGCAGACATGTGGCTCATCCACCATCTTGTTCCACGTGTGATGCACCAAATTACAGTTCGGAGCAGCGGTTGGAATTGGAGGCACCCCAGTCGTAGCGCCGCAGTAGTAGAAAATGAGCGATGAGGGGTCAAATCACAAAGCCCAACCTTTCCTGCATTAAGCTGGACGGACGAAGCAACCATCATTTCACTCTAGCGCGCAAGAGCATAAATAAAAGAGAAAACAATGATGTGCGCGGCAGCTACCTAGGGCACCCTAGGGTAGGGGTCTCCACTACAGATCCTTTTTTTTGAAAGCGCTTCCACTACAAATCGGCGTCTCCCTCGTCCTCTTGAAGAAAACCGATGATGAGTGCGGCGGTAGGGTTTGTAGGAGTACTACGGCGTGCGGGGCCATGTCGTAGTAAACGGGTTCGAGTCGATGCCTTAAATATGTGTGGGCCGCTTGGTTTTACGGGAATGAGGCAACATTTTGGGTTCGGGGACTAGTGGAGATATAGCACGTACAAAAAATTGTGGACGTATGTTTGACCGAAAGGCAATGATGCATGGGCCCTGCATTTTGATATACCCGGGGCCGCGTGAAATTTGCTACTCTACTCAAAACTAGTAAGGTACACATGTATTGAACGCATGAGATTTCGAATCCAAATTATGAATAAATACACACTATAGCATGTAAAGCTTTGAGTCATATATGCTTGACATAGATGTTCGTTTAATTCTTATAGTTCATCTCATTCAAAACCAATTAGTTTTATAAAAATGTTAAGATTCATGGGGTTGTGCAATGTAAATCATAAAGTAAAAAAAATAAATAATGGCAATTCATTTAGAAAAAAATAATCAATTATGATATAGAAGATTCTAGAACAAAGGAGAAGTGCTTGTGTTTTGAGGTTTGTGCATTATGCTTAAGTTCAACCATGGAGTCTTCTAAGTTGTACATGTGGCAGATCTGATGGAATGTTGATGATATCCAATGGCCAGTAGTGCTTGGATTTGCCTATCTCTGCACTGTCGGGTTAGCTTCATCCAGCAACCATCTTTCAAATTTATTGGCACACTATATAGTTCTTGTGCCATAGTTGCATGTTTTGGAAAAAAGCTACTAGTGGGTTGTACTATCTATTTAGGAATAGAAGATGTATACATGGAAGTTGTAGGGAAAGAGATGACATGGAGCATCTCAATTCCTATGAGTAGGGATTGGAAAATAGATGTTGGTTCACATCATAGCAACTTTTCTATTGAATCTAGAGATGACATGTATCTCAATTCCTATGAGGAGGGATTAGTAAAGATATGTAATTTGGTTCATATCATAGGAACTTTTCTATTGAATATACGCTAATGTCTATTTTCCTTTGAAATTAAGGGAGTATAGGAATCCATTCATATGAACCAAGTGGCTCTAAAGCTATAGAAATGATCTCATGTTTATTTCCTTTGAAATGTAGAGTATATGAATCTATTCCTATGAACCAATTGGCTCTAAAGGAAAAAATTCCTATAAAAATCATATCATATAGAGTTCCTATGATATTCCTCGACACTAAAGGATGGTTGAAATTGCTGCGGGTGATACGATGGTCTTTCTTTGTGGACTCCTCACCCATCTTCATAGTTACCTCTCGAAGATGAATGAAATGATATATACAGGGTATTCTACATGTGCAATTTGGTACACGAAAACTCAGTAAAAGTTTGTGAGGTTCTAATTTTCAATAAAGCTATATGCACTGTATTTCGGAACGGAGGGAGCATACGGCAGTTGCTAACACTCACGTGGAAGATTTGTGCGTAGGAGGAGTGGCTGTTCTGTTAAATGACATGGCAAAACTGACACTGTCGGATGCCGATCTAACGATTGTTATGGCGTTCGTCAGGAAAAGGCTTGTGGCAAACGTTTGTCAGATAATGATTTACAGACACATGCATTGCATTGATACGTTTCCCCCTCTCTCTCACGCACACGCACCCTCACGAGTCACGACTCTCCCGAGTCCTCTCGCAGACTCGCATGTCGCACCCATCCTCTATCTGCAGGTAGACGTCACGCACATATGTGCTCTTCACACCCTACCCTCAGAACTTCTAAAAAACAAAAGGCGGCACACACATTTTATTTTAGCTCACACGTCACACACTTATACTATTACACTTGCGGCGAATGTTCTTTGGGCATAGTATATATTGTACTCTCACGAAGAGAAGCGGTGCACGCACGCACTAGTTCTCTCACACCCACTTGCGGGTACACGTAGGAGTGCATTATTTTGAAGCCGGTACAACAAAATCACTCCACTATATATAAAAGCAGGAGCCTTAGCACTTGATTTACTAGGGTTCCTCTCGTTCACTCTCTCATGCTCTCTAGATCTAAGCAAGACATAGGTGGCCACACACTCTCTCTCAGCTCACGGCTGGTCACAAATCCGGCCGGACAACCTCGACCAGGGCAGGGGGTGTAGGTGCATCGTTCACGCTATCGTCAACGGCGAGGGAGGAGACAAACGGCTGCCCGCGCATCCCGATCGGCGGCCGTGTCGTTCTCTTCGAGAGAGCGCCGGCTCGGGAGGGCATTCGACCCCTTCTTCCTCCCTGCAGTATTGTGGCGAAGGTGCAGCCTCCCGACGCCGTCTTTGCCACATGCCGATGACCCTCAGGTATATATTCCTTCGAAACCTGCCTTGCTCTACTGCCCCAGCTCTTCCCCTTTCGTGTTGATCCTTTTCTACTTCCGTTCGCTGTTACAAAGCCACCTAGACTTCTACTATTATTAGAAGTAAAGCTAGTTCATACAGTGAACTCAAAGCGTTGGTTCAAACAGGGAAGAAAGTGGGAAAGCTCTAGCATGAATCTAGGACTTAGTTCTAAGAGGAAACGGGGAGAAAGTAGTAATATATGTCACTGTTTAAATAACTGTATTTCGTATTTGCGAAACAGGGATGTCTGTCTCCATATCGTTTCGGGATGTCTGTCTCCGTATCGTTTCTATCCGCGCAATCAAAAGCACACACCTCAGTTTTAGTACAACTGCGCAAAATGAGATGGCTATCCCTCGTTGGCATCGTCTAACCTCCCGTCTTCAAGGTATCCCTACATTGGTAGTAACTAAGTAGAATGACCAACACAATCTAAAAGAAGCTGATTCGTACGTTTTACTTCCTAATTGCAGTGCAGGGACGAGCGAAAACAACTGCATCCTAGTCTAGAATGCACTTTCTACCAGTTCATCCATGGACCGAGGACTAGCTGGCACGGCTGCACGGCGGTTTTTTGGACAGGTGCGCGGACAAGAGGCATTGTGGTCTGCTTATTTCTGCAAATAGCGGTGCTTAAATTTAGTGGAATGCACAAGAATTTCACCTGGTCAGTACACTGCATGGTTCAGTTCAGCATTCCAGCTGAGACCACAATTATAATTGGTTATTCAAGAATGAGAGAACCTAATCGTGGATGGTGGCAACAAGAAAAAACCAGAGTGAACTCCAGGAAATTTAAGCCTGCCGGGAGGCCCTTTGCTCAGAGAAGCCTTGCTTGTTTTTTCCTGATTTGTAAACCTTCTCACAACTTTGTCTTTTGCTGTGAACTAGTATATGTTTGTTATGTTCTATGAATCATTGAGATGTATAAAACTGCTTAACTTATGCTTTTCAAGATTTTTATGAAGACGAGTTTAATGTGAGTGTTCCACATGAGCGCTGGACTAGCATGTGAACGTTTGGAATTTATTACATTGTGGCCTCAATTAACTGCATGAACCACTATAACAAGATACATACTGTAGTTGCTTATATGTCAGACAGCAGATTGTTGATTGTTAGCTGGTTGATAGCCTAGTGTTGAAGCGAGCTGAGCCAATGTGCCGTGTTTTGCACAACTGCTTACAAGTGTGGTAGCACCAATAGTATTTACAAGTACTTATGTATACGTCGGCGCACAGTTCTCGAACGAGTGCTCTATTTCATCAAAACACACACTATTCGTATGATAAACCGTGACAACTTATGTCTTCCATGCCATATTCATGAAAAAACTAGTGAGGACGCATCTGTTTTGGCAACAATTACGATGGTTCTCAAATGATTCACGGGCACACAAAAGTAGCAGTAGTTCCCATAGACAGATTCAAACAGAGTACTAGCCCAGAGGGGTCGATTACAGGAAAGGTTCAGATAATTAGACACAATCCAAACTACTATTAAACACTAGTTGGGGCAACTATTTCATGCCTCGATCTAATTTGGGCTGGACACAAGACGAACCTTGCCATGAACATCATCGAGGATGTCCCGCAGCAGCTCAATCCTATGAACCTTCATGAAGACAACCTTGTGGCCTTGCCACTGATAAACTTGTTTGTGGAGGCATGCCACGTCATCTTCCTGCGTAAGCTTGACAAGAACAGTATGCCTCACAAACGAAGGAGTAGCTTTGAACTTCTTGTGCTTCAGTACACCCTGGACAACACGCCTAACAACAGTGAGGCTGGAATACAACTCTTCATTGGTATAACCGCAAATGGCTTCCAGGATCCAACAGCCTAAGAACTCTGTTTTCCCAGTGCGTATACTCAGGTCGTCCACCTCATAGCGAGTGACATGCACAAGCACACAATCCTTGTCTGCATCAGGGCTCTAATTGAAACAGAAACAAATTCTGAATTACTTTTCAGTATAAGAAACACAAGTTATTTAAACCACTATGTATAGCATGGCATCGAAGATAATAAAATTTTGCATTATTAATCACCACATACTTCCTTTTCTAAAAAAAATCACCACATACTTAGATGAAAAACCACAATCGAGATCGGCAAAGAAGGAA
>NC_057810.1:293917979-293991906 GCF_018294505.1 Triticum aestivum | reverse complement strand
ACTGCTCCTGCAGTACCACGGGGGCTGTAACCTCAAACTGGGCGTTGACCATCTCAGTAGTGGTCGTGAGCGTATCTGGGGTCGGCTCGGTGGTTGCCTCCATCTTCTTGGAGCTCTCTGTCTCGTGGGGATCAGCCTCCGGCGTCTGCTCCAATATCGGCAGATCTTTGTCTGGTTCTCCTTGGTCCATCATGAAACTGATGAATACTAGGAGACCACTGAAAGGAAAACACAATCGCAATGACAGTGAAACAAAAAAGAGAGTGAGGATCAGTTACTGCTTTGCAGAAGTTCTTTTTTTCTCTGAACAAAAATATACCAACATCATGGATCCGCTTACCTTCCCTTCGTTGGGAGAGAAGAATAGTGGCAGATGCGAGTGTTGCCTTTCTTGAAGACGGTGAGGGAGAAGGGGATTCAGCGAAGAGTGAAATGATGGTTGCTTTGTCCGTCAAACTTAGACTGCGGGGAGGTGGGGTTTTGTGATACGACGGCTCATTACTGCCGCACTACGACCGGGGTGACTCTCTGCCTGCATACTGCCTTCTAATTTGGTGGATGGCATTTGGGCCCGCGCGCTGCATGGCCCGCATGTCGGTGAACAAAAGTATAATGGCATTCAGTAGAGGGAGACGTTTCAATGACCTAGGAGGAGCCAGAAGCGGTAGAGTGTCTCCACTGTACTAGTAGTAATTGTTTTTCTAGGTAGCTCTAGAGTGTCTCCACTATACTAGTAGTAATTGTTTCTCTGGGCCCAAGACAAAACAGCCAATCCACACTAGTAAATAGTAAAATCAATTCAAAAGGCACTACCCACACCAAGCACACCCCCCCAAAAAAACCTGGGTGCTCTTCTTTCTCCTCGCTCCCACCCACCTCACGTCAGCTCGCTCCACTCGTACCCCCAAATTCCTCACCTCACTCCTACAGAAAACCCCAGCCCCCCTTCTTCCTCACTCCTACAGAAAACCCCCAACTCCCCTTCTTCTTCGCTCGCACTACAACTAGGCTCGTCATTCGTTACTCTACTCAAATCCGTGAGCGCGACGCGACGCCCTCGAGGAAAATGGAGTCGGCTGACCCCAGCGCCAAGAAGATGAGGCTCCCGCCAGCGGCGATGCCTGTTGTAGATCCCGCACCCGGCAGTGCGGCGACCCCGCCCCCACCGGATCCCAGGAACCCGTAGAATCTCGGGTGGACCGCATCAGCGATCTCCCGGATGCCGTCCTTAGGGAGATCATCTCGCTTCTCCCCACCAAGGACTGCTGCCGCACCCAAGTCCTCTCAATTCGGTGGCGCCCTCTATGGCGCGCCGTGCCCCTTAATCTCGACTGCCGTCAGCTATCTCTCTTCAATGATTTTGAAATCCCCAGAGCCATCATCTCCTCCCACCAGGGCTCCGTTCAAAGCCTCTGCATCCCGTCATGCTACCTGAGCAAGCATACCATGCCCTGCATGGTGGACGCCTGGCTGAAATCCCCTGAATTCACAGAACTACAGCTGCTTGAGTTCTACTATTCCCCTGGAAACCACATACCACATACAGAACGCCATGAACTTGTGCCCTCAGCACCGATGTCCATCTCGCGGTTTTCCTCCTCTCTGCACACCGCCACCTTTGCACTGTGCTACCTACCAGACAATCTGGTACTAAACCTTCGACTCCCATTTCTCAAGAAACTTTCACTTGTGCGGGTTCGTATATCGGAGGCCTCATTGCACAGCATCATCCACTCCAGTTGCCCTGCGCTGGAGTGCTTGGTGCTTGTTTTCACAGTTAGAATCAATTGTCTCCAAATAAAGTCGCCTAACCTTGTAAGAAGTGGAGTTTCTTTTGACGGAAGGCAGCTCATCATCCAAGATGCCCCTTCACTTCAAAGGTTGACCCTTGATTCTAGTTATTCACCGTTGCAAATAACTGTCCTCTCTGCGCCTAAACTGGAGACCTTGGGTGTAATACATGATCTCTGTGCTCATTTCAATATGGTGTTTGGCTCCACAGTTTTTCAGGTACTTTATATTATCATCTACACTTGTAACCATACACTGCATTTTAAATTTCTGCGCGTAATTTATATATCATCTTGGAGTACACATTTTGTACTAATATTATGTTCTATGCTCAATGAAGAGTTTCTCCATGGATGGCCTATCAATGGTGCTGGATTCTGTCAAGATCTTATATATCCAAATGAATAGTTTTGATCTGAACAAGATTATTGGCTTGATGCAATGCTTTCCATGTCTGGAGAAGTTGTATATAAAGGTGATAATTTCACGCACATTGGAAGCCCGCATATAGTATACTAGAATTAACCGTTCAGCTGTTGCTCTTTCGACACTCTTCTTTTAGACATTAACTGTTTTCAATCTTCATGTATATTTAGGCAACAGGACGGGGTAAGAAAGTTATAACCAATCGGTGGATTCGTAAGCATCGGGATTTTCTCACTTCTCATGAGATTCGATTGAAGACAATAATGCTAGAACGATATGTAGCCAACCATGCAAACATAAGATTTGTCACATTCTTCCTGCTGAATGCGAGGTTACTATTGTCCATCAGGCTTAACTTTATCAGCAGCATGGTTTTGACGGATGGGTATGTCGAAGAGCAAAAAAAGGAGTATCAGGTGGGCAAAAGAGCTTCTGAACGTGCCGGGCTTCTATTTGCAACATATTGTGGTCATAATCCAGTAAATTTTACGACCCAGGATGTTCGTTCTATGGACCTGACCGATCCATTTGACTGTGACTGCCGAAAACAGTGCTAGAGTTAGATGTTGTTGCCCTTTTCAATCTGGTTTTTTTGTAAACCCGATGAACAATCTACCCTCGTGCTTTTGTACAGTTTGTAAGCTGGAGTTAGATGTTCCTGCCCTTTTCAACTCGGCTGTGACTATCATATTTTCTTTGAAACAAGGCAAATGGCTTGCCATTCGTTAAATTTAGAGTGAAATATTGTAACAAATCACAACCAAGGGAAATAACATCACTCATGTCGGCTGCTTGAGCTCATTGTGCATTACAAAAGCCAAGTGATTAGCCCCCACCAGCACGCACAAACTTATTTCGAACTAGCACATCAAATCGGCTGTAAATTTTCATAGGAAAGGTTGCATGACTGTGACCGATTTGGATTCTGACATTTGGGACCCACAAGGAAATAGCCTATCCAAGGTGGTGTCGACTTACTAGCCAGTGAACAAACGATTCTACCTACCAGTTGTTGGATTGACATCCAACATCTATCGTGTATCTTCTATCTTTTGTCTTCTTCTTCCTCCAGCCGCCCAAACCACACCACCCCATCGGCTCCGCCTGCTCCCGCCTCCCATGGCTGGCTGCGCCTCCGCCGCCCTACCATACGTACCCTCCAACGTTGGCCAGTCCATCCATCTATTCCCCCACACGTCCTGTTATTCTCCGGCGACGTCAGCCCCAACACGCACCCGCGCCCGAACCAGTCAACCCTCGTACTCCCCTCCGCCTACGACTGGACTGGCGCATCTTCAACGGCTCCTGTTCGTTCCTTCCGAGGCCTCGCAGTCGTCCTCCGCCTTGCGGCCTTGGTTCACTCGCCGTTCACGGTGCGCTACCCTCTTGCGTTGTCAACGTCGTCAATAACCGAGAGGAACAAGGAGATGACTGTACGTGGAGAGTATGACAGTAGGGACCCACCAGTGTCATGTCAGTACGCAAGCAAGTGCCTCTATAGTAAAAGCCCAAAAATATGGTTCGTCCTAATGGTTGGACATCTGGGGCTCATGCCATTGTAAACGTAGTCAATAAAAAGAGAATTACACTACGAGCGGCTGACACCAGGGACCCAGCAAGTCGCGCAGTTTTTTTTGAGCAACAAGCAGTTGTTATTTATACTAGTTTTAGCGACAGACCAGGGTAACAACGGGGCTGTGCGGTGGCTATGGCCTGTCTAACCAGGGTTTTATTTATGTTTACCACATCATGAGCCCAGTTGTGTTTTTCTTGCTGAAAATGGCTAGCCCAGTTCTAATATTTTTAAGAAATACCCAAACAAGGCCTACTTGCTTTATCAGCCCTGCTGGGCTGCAAATGTTTTAAGACGAGGACAGTTTCATTCGGTTTGCCCAGAAATGGCATGTACATTTTTAAAACACATCAAACCGGGAATTAGTTTCAAATTTTTTTCATTACAAGATCTTAAATTCCATTGATTTTTATGCGTGGACAATTATTTGGATTTTATATTTATATAAATTATTTTTCAAAATAGTTTGAATATGAATCGATATTTCTGGATTAAAAACAGTTGACCGCACTAAAATATGCAAAATTTCGTATACTTTTTAACCGTGTCCACAATATGGGGTGTAATGCTAACAAAAAGAATATGGACTCCAAAAAAAATCTTAAGAATTAGCAAATGGGCTGTACATTATTAGAAATAATGGCAGATGGGATGTATGCTATTTTCCACAGATTTGAGGCTGACTTGTGCACCTACTACAGGTTGACGCGTATGCTTTCATAAAAAAAAAGGTTGACGCACATGCAACGCGCTGTCAACTTAGTCAACACACGAGAGCAGTGACTGTTGGATGTCCATCCAACGGCTGTCGTGCTTCTTCAATCTCTGCTCTTCATGCTCCAGCTGCTCAAACAAGCGCCGGCGGGACTGCCTGCTCCCTCCTCTCGCGGCCGGCTATGCTGCCGCGCAAGCCTCACGGCCCCACTGTACTCCCATCGCCGGCCTAGCCATCCCTCTACTCACCCACACATGCTGTTATTCGTCGGCGACGGCAGACGAACCAGTAAACCCTCGTACTCCTCCGCGTGGGAAACAACTGCCGAGTATTCCATGGCTCCGTGTCGTTCCCTTCCTAGGCCTCGCCGTCGTCCACCGCCCTGGTGCTCTTGGCGCGACCTGGTCAACATGGTCAATGAACGACATCCATCGGAAGTGGACTGTACGTGGAGAGGCTGACAGCTGGGTCCACGGCCACACGCAAGGAAATGCCTCCTTATTACGCGCAAAATAATGATTCCTCCACCTGACAGCTAGGACCCACATGAAGGGCCTCTGTATTTCGTGAAAAAAACGTTCCCCCCACTGACAGGTCGGACCCACCAGCTATATCTTCGCACGCAAGGAAGTGCATCCTTATTACGCCCAAAAAAATGAATACCCCCCTGCTAGCTGGGACCCACCATATTGTTGGGTTGACTTGTGGGCCTACTAAGTTGACGGGGACGGAGGGCGTTGTCAACTTAGTCAATACTCCAGTGACCGTATGAAGTCCATCCAATGGCCATAGTGCTTCTTCAACCTCTGGTCTTCTTGCTCCAGCCGCCCAAAGCAGCTCCGGTCGTGCTGCCTACTCCTGCCTCTCGTGGCCGGCTGTGCTACCGCCTGCTCCTGCCTCCCGTGGCCCGGCTCCGCGTCGTCCCCTTCCTAGGCCTCTTCGTCATCCACCGCATAGGTGCTCTCGGCACGGCATGGTCAATGTGGTCAATGACCGACTTCCATCGGAAGAGTACTATACATGGAGAGGCTGACAGCTGGGTCCACGGTAGCCGCAAGGAAGTGCCTCCTTATTATACGGAAAATAATTATTCCTCCACCTGACAGCGGGGACCCACCGGACGGGCCACCAGTATTTTGTGAAATAAATCGTTTCCCCTGACTGCTGGGACCCACCGGACGGGCCACCGTATTTCGCGAAAAAAATGTTCCTCCCGCTGTCAGCTCGGACCCACCGGAAGTGCCTCCTTATTACGCACAAAAAAATGAATACTCCCCCGGCTAGCTGGGACCCACCTTGGTGGGAGGCTGTCTTGTGGTCCTACTAAGTTGACGGGGACGAAGGGCTTTGTCAACTTAGTCAATATGAACGATTCTAGCTCCAGTGACCGTACGATATCCATCCAACGGCCGTAGTGCTTCTTCAACCTCTGGTCTTCTTGCTCCAGCCGACCAAAGCAGCCCCGGTCGTGCCGCATGCTCCTGCCTCCCGTGGCCGGCTGTGCTATCGCGGAGGCCTCACCGCCCCATACTATTCCCACCGCTGGCCAGGCCCTGCGGCGACGGCAGCCTCACACCATAGCCAAACCAGTGAACCCTCGTACTCCTCTCCGCGCGGGCTTCAACTGCCGCGTCTTCCCCGGCTCCGCGCCATCCCCTTCCTAGGCCTCGTCGTCGTGCACCGCCGTGGTGCTCTCCGTGCGGCGTGGTCAACGTGGTAAAGGAACGAATTCCATCGGAAGAGTACTGTACGTGGAGAGGCTGACAGCTGGGTCCACGGCCACAACCCAGTTTGTTTGTGATTTGCCAACTAAGTCGCTTTGTCAGGCCTGTTGGGCTGCAAATCTTTCAAGACGAGGAGAGCTTTCATTCGGTTGGCCGAGAAAATGGCGAATCAGTAATGAGAAATGGGTTGTACATTTTTAAAACACATCAAACCGGCAATTAGTTTCAAATATTTTTTTCATTTCAAGATTTCAAATTACATTAATTTTTATGCGTGGAGAATTTGTTGGATTTTATATTGATATACATTTATTTTTAAAATTAGTTTGAATGTGAGTCGAAATTTCGGGATTAAAAACAGTTCGGACCGCATCAAAATATGCAAAATTTCGTATAATTTTTTAACCGTGGCCACAATATGGGTTGTAATGCTAACAAAAAGAATATGGGCTCCAAAAAAACCTTAAGAATTAGCAAATGGGCTGTAAATTATTGGAAATAATGGCAGATGGGATGTATGTTGTTTTCCACAGATTCGAGGCTTCCCTAAAAAAAGGTTGACGCACAAGCAGTGACGGTTGGATGTCCATCCAATGGCCGTCATGCTTTTTCAATCTCTGCTCTTCCTGCTCCAGCCGCTCAAACAAGCACCGGCGGGACTGCCTGCTCCCTCCTCCCTGCGACCGGCTGTAATGCCGCGCAGGCCTCACCGCCCCACCATACTCCCATCGCTGGCCTAGCCATCCCTCTACTCACCCACTCATGTTGTTATTCTCCAGCGACGGCAGACGAACCAGTAAACCCTAGTATAGTCGTACTCCCCTCCGCGTGGGCATCCACTGCCGTGTCTTCCCCGACTCCACATCGTCCCCTTCCTAGGCCTTGCTGTCGTCCACCGCCGTGGTGCTCTCAGCGCGGCGTGGTCAATGTGGTCAACGATCGACTTCCATCGGACGTGGACTGTACCTGGACAGGCTGACAGCTGGGTCCACGGCCGCACAAAGGAAGTGCCTCCTTATTACACGCAAAATAATGATTCCTCCACCTGACAGCGGGGACCCACCGGACGAGCCACCATATTTGATGAAAAAAATGTTTGCCCCCTGACTGCTAGGATCCACCAGCTACACCTTCGCACGCAAGGAAGTGCGTCCGGGCAAAAAAAAACGATTCGCCCCCTGACTGCTGGGACCCACCTGCTACATCTTCGCACGCAAGGAAGTGCGTTTGAGCAAAAAAACGATTCGCTCCCCTGACTGCTGGGACCCACCAGCTACATCTTTGCAGGCAAGGAAGTGCCTGACAGTAGGGACCCACCTGGTCGAAGCGTATGTAGCATTGTCATTCTGGTCGCGAATGTGTACGTACATACTGGTCGATGTAGAGGCGCGCACGTGTCGTAGTAGAGGCGCACACGTAGCATGTACACGTACGTACAATGGCGAGGGTGCAAGAAAGAAAATACGGCCACGTACATATATACGGGCAGGGTCTCGAACGCCTACTCGCACATACGTACATGGCTGGGTCGGAACGGAGAAACAGCATCGTCGTCGTGTTCATGGGGAGGCAACAGAATGCATCGTGTTCATGGGGAGGCAACGGAATGCGACGTGTTGATCGGGACGCAACAGAACGCGTGGGAGCCAACCGGCTCGGTCGGAATGGAATGCATGGTCATGTTCATCGGGAGGGCTTGGACGGAACATGCGATGGAAACGAGGCCTGGCGTACCGCACAACAAAGGAAACGGCCTTGTGTTCGACCGGCCACGTTCGAAACGGGATCCTGTTCATTAGGAGGGGTCTGGCGTACCGCAAAACGGAGGAAACGGACCTCCTACGGTCGAAACGGGGGTTCTGTTGATCGGGAGGGGTGTGGCGTATGGCAAAATGGAGGAAACAGACCTCCTATGGTCTAAACGGGGGTCCTGTTGATCGGGAGGGTTGTGGCGTACCGCAAAATGGACGAAACAGACTTGTGTTGGAGCGCTACGGTCGAAACGGGGGGGATGGGTGTGGAGTACTGCAAAACGGGACTCCACAGGATATTGTTCATCTCCACCGTCGACCTCCTCCAGCCTCCACGGGCTACCGTCGACCTCCTCCAGCCTCCACAGGCTCCTGTTCATCCAGCCTGCACCGCATGCTACTCCACCGGCTACTATTCAACCACCCCTCCACGTCCACCCCTCCATCGTCTACTGTTCATCCAGCCCTCCACACCACGGGTTCCTGTTCAACCACCCCTCCACAGCCACCCCTCCACTGTCTACTGTTCATCCAGCCCTCCACACCACGGGTTCCTGTTCATCCAAAGGCAACGCCACCCCTCACAGTTCATCCACCCCCTCCCCCCCGCAACGCTCACTGTTCATCCCAGAGGCAACATCGATTGGCTTCAGTTAGCAGTAGTAGCGAAGGAATCGCTCCATCGGGTTCAGTTAACAGCCATCGATCGATCACTCGGGTTCAGTAACGTGTAGCCTGCAGTGCAATCGCTCGGATTCAGTTAGCCCAACGCCTCGCTCAGGTTCAGTTAGAGCCAATGCCTCGCACACACGCGCGTACGTGTACGAGAGAAACGAGCGTCGCTCGGCCCCCGACCTCCCACCGTAACCGGCAACTCCCCGAAATTTTCCTCCCCCTTGCTTCTACCACGGTTTTTTCCGTCATGGACGGCCCAAAGTATGTCATGCAACTGCGTCTCCGGCCAGCCCAGGACGAAAAACCCATTTTCTGTCATGATTTTTTGTCATAGAAGTAGGAGCCCACCACATCTATGATGATACCGGGTTTTGTCACAATTATCATCATAGAAGTGTCATATGTATGACAGAAATTTTTTTCGTTCGGCCCAAAATGTCACGGATGTGTCTTTTTTTTGTAGTGTAAGTTAACTGCTATAGCCACCCTATTCACTAATGATGAGAAAATTCATTTCTACTATATCCTTAAGTTATTTCCATTCTCATTAAAGGTTGATGCTAAAATATGGTTTAATTCTCTTGATCCTGGTTGTGTGCGTAGTCCCTAGGATATGATTTATTACTTTTCTGCTAAATATTTTCCCGCTCATAAGAAACAAGCTGCTTTACGGGAAATATATAATTTTGTGCAAATTGAAGAAGAGAGTCTCGCACAAGCTTGGGGGAGGCTTCTCCGATTACTTAATGCTTTGCCTGATCATCCTCTCAAGAAAAATGAAATACTTGATATCTTTTATAATGGACTAACTGATGCATCCTGAGACGACCTGGATAGTTGTGTTGGTTGTGTTTTCACGGAAAGAACAGTTGATCAAGCTGAATTATTATTGAATAATATGTTGACTAATGAAAACAATTGGACAGTTCCTGGACCAACTCCTAAGCCAACTCCAAAGAAACAGGGTATTCTATTTATCAGTCCTGGAGATATGCAAGAGGCAAAGAAATCTATGAAAGAAAAGTGTATTAAAGCCGAAGATGATAAGAATTTACTGCCTATTGAAGAAATGCATGGTCTTGATAACCCGACACAGGTAGTAAAGGTAAATTCTATCTATAGATTTGATGAAGGTGATATTCCTCGTTATAAGCCTGCTAGTCAATGCTTGGATGAGTTTGATAATTTTATTGTGAAACAAGAAAACTTCAATGCTTATGTTGGTAGACAATTGAAACGTAATGCTTATATGATTGAACACTTGAGTGATTATATGTCTAGAGTTAAAGGTGAACTTAAACTTATTAGTAAACATGCTTCCATGGTTACCACTCAAGTAGAACAAGTGCTTAAAGCTCAAAATGATTTGCTCAATGAATTAAATGATAAAAGAAAGGATAATGTTGTTAGAGTTATGACTAGAGGGGGTAAAATGACTCTAGAACCTTTGTATTCTAAGGGCCACCCTAAGAGAATTGAGCAAGATTCTCTGAGAAATAATGTTGATGCACCTAGTCCTTCTAAAAAGAAGAAAAAGAAAAATGATAGGACTTTGCATGCTTCTAGTGAACCTGTTGTAGACACACCTGAGAATCCCAATGATATTTCTATTTCTGATGCTGAAACACAATCTGGTGATGAACATGACCTAGTGATAATGTTAATGATAATGTCATGTCGATACTCAACCTAGCAATAACAATGACGTAGAAATTGAACCTGATATTGATCTTGATAACCCACAATCAAAGAATCAACGTTATGATAAGAGAGACTTCATTGCTAGGAAGAACGGTAAAGAAAGAGAACCATGGGTTCAGAAACCCATGCCTTTTCCTCCTAAACCATCCGAGAAAAAGGATGATGAGGATTTTGAGCGCTTTGTTGAAATGATTAGACCTATCTTTTCGCGTATGTGTTTTACTGATATGCTTAAAATGACCTTATGCTAAGTACATGAAAGATATTGTTACAAATAAAAGAAAGATATCGGAAGCTGAAATTTCCACCATGCTTGCTAATTATACTTTTAAGGGTGGTATACCAAAGAAACTAGGAGATCCAGGAGTACCAACTATACCATGCTTCATTAAAAGAAACTATGTTAAAACTGCTTTATGTGATCTTGGAGCCGGTGTTAGTGTCATGCCTCTTTCTTTATATCGCAGACTTGAATTGAATAAGTTGACACCTACTGAAATATCTTTGCAAATGGCTGATAAATCAACTGCTATACATGTCGGTATTTGTGACGATGTGCCTGTTGTGGTTGCAAATGTTACCATCTTAAGGGACTTTGTTATTCTTGATATTCCTGAGGACGATAGTATGTCGATTATCCTTGGTAGATCCTTCTTGAATACTGCAGGGGCTGTTATTGATTGCAACAAAGGCAATGCCTTCATGTTAATGGTAATGAGCATATAGTACACTTTCCAAGAAAACAACCTCAAGTTCACAGTATCAATTCTATTAGAAAAATTCCATCAATTATTATTGGAGGTTTTGATTTTCCTCTTCCTACTGTCAAGAAGAAATATGATATTCTTATTATTGGGGATGTACATATCCCTGTTGAGGTAACCTAGTGCTATTCGAAAATTCTCCGGTTTCATGCGATTCGGAATGAGTTTGTTAAAAAGACTTGATCAACCTTGTTAGTGGATTCCTTTTGATGAGCATGAGATGGATGAAGTTAGAAAGCACAACCTTCTGTATCCTCCCTTTACTTTCTGTTATTTAGATTAAATAAAGCAAAAAATAGTATTTTTCTGTCTGTTTTCTGATTTATCCTTGCAATAAAAAAATACCCTGAAAATAAAAGTTCTCCAAATGCCCTGAAAATGAAATATGATTTTTTTAGAATATTTGAGAATATCTGGCACTGAGAACACACCAGAGGGGGCAACCACCTGGCCATGAGGGCCCAGGGCGCGCCCACCCCCTGGGGCGCGCCCCCTGCCTCGTGGGCCCCTGGTGGCCCCCCACCACTTATTCCAGCACCCACACACTCCTTCTTCCTCCCAAAAAAATAACCAACTAGCTCAAGCACGAGTTCTAGCTCATCTTGCTGCCATTTTCGATCTCCTTGCTCAAAGCTCCACTCACAAAACTGCTTTGGGGGATTGTTCTTTGATATGTGACTCCTCCAATGGTCCAATTAGTTTTTATTCTAGTGCTTTATTCATTGCAAATTTTTACTGCCTAAGTGACCCTGTTCTTGAGCTTGCATGTCAAATTTATTTGGTCCCAATTAGTTCTAATGCATGATATAGTTTCTAGGCACTTTGGGGAGTAGTTGCTATCAATTATGTTGAGTTTGGTTCACTTTTATTTTGAGTTACTAAACTTTTTAGAAATTTTCAGAAAATAATGAAGAGATTTTTGAGGGGCTCTTCGAGCTGAAGCTCAAAGGATAAGCAAAGTGAACAGGATAAAAAGCCCAAATATAATCTCCCTCGCACCGCGGAGGTTCGGTCGTGTGAATGGCCTTGTGATGAGTTCTTGAGAGAAGACGGCATTCATGATGATTTTTATTACTTGGCAGAGAATGCAGGCCTCACCGACTTCCTCCATGACCAGCTTGATCAGTATCTCCTACTCGCTAGTATTTTCGTGCAAATTTTTTACTTTCATGCTAGGAAATCACCACCTTCAGTGGAGTTTCATTTATATGATGAGGTTAAGGAGATGTCATTATATGATTTTTGTCGGGTCTGCAAGATACCCTTTGAGGGCAGCATAGAGGAACCACATCGTAGCGATGTGGAAGGGCTTATTGACATGATCACTGTAGGGGAGACAAGGAAAGTTTCCGATGCAAGAATTACTAGCATACACTTTCCTGTTCTACGTTACTTTGCAATATTTGCTAGTAGATGCTTAATTGGTCGCGAGAACTGTGGAAACCTTAGTGCCCCTGATATTGTTATTTTGTGCCATGCTTTGTTTTGCGATAACCCTTTTAGTTTAGGCGCTATTATTGCTAAACGATTAAGTCTGGACGATACAAAGGGCCCCATCTTTGGAGGCATATTTGCTTCACGCCTCGCTAAACACTTTAAGATACCTATTAGGCATTATGAGAAAGAGGAACAGTTGTTGCCCCCTATTTTTCTAGATTATAAGATTATGGTAGCACATGAATTTATTGTTAAAAATAAGGAGATGGTGCTTAAGTATGATTTGAGATTTGATAAAACTCACTGTGAGACTATTATCTTGCCTGCACCCTCTTTGTTTAACATATTTTCAGGCACGTACCTCATCTTGCCAGAGGCCGTTTACTCATACCGGAGCCTGACACCAGCTCCAGAGTCTGAGCCGGAACCACCACTTGACCCTTATCGACAGTCCGTTTATCAGTGGGACCCAGAGGAGATTGTCAACCATTGGCACCCAGATGACACTCCTCAGTACACCGAAGAGAGTAGCTTTAATCCTGGGCATACACCAACTTAGGCCAAAAGCCTAAGCTTGGGGGAGTACGTATTTCTCACCGACATTACATTCATGTTCACACACTCATTCTAATTGTCGGTGCTCATACTTTTTCATTGTACTATCCATGCTAGTTTATTTTGTTTTTCATGCTTTCTTCTTGTGTGTTTAAAAAACCTTAAGAAAAACCAAAACAAATTAGTTATAGCTTTTAGCTAGTTTACTTTCCATGCCTGTAGTAGTAGTAATTAAAATAAAACTCAAAAAGATTTCTCGTTTTTCTTTTGCTTCTTGGGAGCTTTTCCATGTAAATAGTTTTATTTGTTTTCTTTTCTTTGGGGGTCGAGAGGAGAAGACCATGATGAAAATGTTGAGTGGCTCTCATATGCATTATTATTGATTTAACCAAGAGCTCATATTACCTTATCTTCTCCCTTGAATTGAATGCTTGCAGATTCCAGCTTAGTCCAATGCACGTGCACTATTATTATTATCCACACCATTCGGTCGTGCAAGTGAAAGGCAATAATGACGATATATGATGGACTGATTGAGATGTGAGAAGTTGGTATGAACTCGACCTATCTTGTTTTTGTAAATATGATTAGTTAATTGTTCCTGATTCAGCCTATTATGAATAAACATGTTTGCAATGACAATTAGAGATTATAGTTGCTTATGCCATGCTTAAGTAGATAGGAGTTTATAATGGTTTACTTGCGTGCCAACATGCTATTAAAATGGTTGTGATGTGGTATGATAGGGTAGTATCCTCCTTTGAATGATTCGAGTGACTTGACTTGGCACATGTTCACACATGTAGTTGAAACAAAATCAACATAGCCTCCACGATATTTATGTTCATGGTGGATTATATCCTACTCATGCTTGCACTCAATGTCTATTAATTTTAATGCATGTTCATGACTGTTGTCACTCTCTAGTTGGTCGCTTCTGAGTCTTTTTCTAGCCTTCACTTGTACTAAGCGAGAATACTGCTTGTGCATCCAAATTCCATAAACGCCAAAGTTATTCCATACGAGTCCACCATACCTTCCTATTTGCGGTATCTACCTGCCGTTCCAAGTAAATTTGTATGTGCCAAACTCTAAACCTTCAAATGAAATTCTGTATTGTATGCTCGAACAGCTCATGTATCAACTAGGGTTGTCTATATCTTCCATTATAGGTGGGTTATTCTCACGAGGAGTGGACTCCTCTCCTCACTCACGAGAAAATGGCCGGTAACCGGGATGCCCAGTCCCATGCTCAAATCAAATCAAAATAATTGCAAACAAAACTCCCCTAGGATTAGTTTGAGGCACCCATTGTTTTGGGCAAGCCATGGATTGATGACTGTTGGTGGTGGGGGAGTATAAACTTTACCATTCTATTTGGGAACCGCCTATAATGTGTGTAGCATGGAAGATTATGAGATCTCTTGGTTGTTATGTTGACAATGAAAGTATGCCACCGAAAATATTATTTATTTTTGTTTCAAAACTCGAGCTCTAGCACCTCTACAAATCCCTGATTCCCTCTGTGAAGGGCCTATCTATTTAATTTTATGTTGAGTCATGATCCTCTTATTAAAAAGCACCAGTTGGAGAGCACCGCTGTCATTTGCATGGATTACTATTAATTTGTATGGAGTATGACTATGACTGGATCTCTTTTACCATGAATTACAATGTCTAGTCAGTCCTTGATCTTCAGAGGTGCTCTGCATTTATGTTTTGCGGTCTTAGAAAGGGCTAGCGAGATACCATCTTGTTATATCATATTATGATTGTTTTGAGAAAGTGTTGTCATCCGAGATTTATTATTATTGCTCGCTAGTTGATCATGTCATTGATATGATTAAACATGAGACCTAAGTGTTGTTGTGAATATGGTTAGTTCATAATCTTTGCTTAAACTTGAATGCTGGCTTTACATATTTGCAACAACAAGAGCAAATAGAGTTTGTAAAAGTTTTTCTTTATCACTTTCAGTTTATCAACTGAATTGCTTGAGGACTAGCAAAGGTTTAAGCTTGGGGAGTTGATATGTCTCCATCGTATCTACTTTTCCAAACACTTTTGCCCTTGTTTTGGACTCTAACTTGGATGATTTGAATGGAACAAACCCGGACTGGCGCTGTTTTCAGCAGAATTGCCATGGTGTTATTTTTGTGCAGAAATAAAAGTTCTCGGAATGACCTGAAACTCCACGGAGAATATTTTTGGAATTAATAAAAAATACTGGCGAAAGAATCAAGTCCAGGAGGCCCACAACCTGTCCACAAGGGTGGGGGGCGCGCCCCCTGCCTCGTGGGCCCCCTAGAGCTCCACCGACCTCAACTCCAACTCTATATATTCACGTTCGGGGAGAAAAAACCAGAGAGGAGGATTCATCGTGTTTTACGATACGGAGCCGCCGCCAATCCCTAATCTCTCTCGGGAGGGCTGATCTGGAGTCCGTTCGGGGCTCCGAAGAGGGGAATCCATCGTCGTCGTCATCATCAACCATCCTCCATCACCAATTTCATGATGCTCACCGCCGTGCGTGAGTAATTCCATCATAGGCTTGTTGGACAGTGATGGGTTGGATGAGATTTACCATGTAATCGAGTTAGTTTTGTTAGGGTTTGATCCCTAGTATCCACTATGTTCTGAGATTAATGTTGCTATGACTTTGCTATGCTTAATGCTTGTCACTAGGGCTCGAGTACCTTGATTTCACATCTGAACCTATTATGTTTTCATGAATATATGTGAGTTCTTGATCCTATCTTGAAAGTCTATAGTCACCTACCATGTGTTATGATCCGGCAACCCCGAAGTGACAATAATCGGGACCACTCCTGGTGATGACCGTAGTTTGAGGAGTTCATGTATTCACTAAGTGTTAATGCTTTGGTCCGGGTCTCTATTAAAAGGAGGCCTTAATATCCCTTAGTTTCCAATAGGACCCCAGCGCCACGGGAGGGTAGGACAAAAGATGTCATGCAAGTTCTTTTCCATAAGCACGTATGACTATATTCGGAACACATGCCTACATTACATTGATGAACTGGAGCTAGTTCTGTGTCACCCTATGTTATAACTATGGCGTGAGGAATCGCATCCGACATAATTATCCATCACTGATCCAATGCCTATGAGCTTTTCACATATTGATCTTTGCTTAGTTACTTTACCGTTAGCACTGTTACAATTACTACAAAACTGCTACTGTTACTTTTGCTACGGCTACCGTTACTTCCATACTACTTTGCTACAGATATTAAGTTATCTAGGTGTGGTTGAATTTACAACTCAACTTCTAATACATGAGAATATTCTTTGGCTCCCCTTGTGTCAAATCAATAAATTGGGTTGAATACTCTACCCTCGAAAACTGTTGCGATCCCCTATACTTGTGGGTTATCAACCGCCAAGATTGCATCCAAGCTCACTACCAAAGATCATCTCATGTTGAACGTGCTTTGAAGCTTAAGAAAGGGGGTAAGAACTCGTAGACAATTATCAAACTATTGTGAACATCACGCATTTGTCTCTTGTGTTGAACCCCAAAGGGTCTATGAGGCGCTCGAGGATCCGGATTGGCTTAATGCCATGCATGAAGAACTCAACAACTTCGAGAACCACAAGGTGTGGAGATTGGTGCCAAGTAGATTTTTTAGAACAAGCAAGATGCTCATGGCATTATTGTTTGCAACAAGGCTCATTTGGTAGCACAAGGCTACTCTCAAGTTGAGGGTATCGACTATGGCGAAACCTTTGCTCCCGTTGCTCGCCTTGAATCTATTCGTTTGTTGATTGCTTATGCTTCTCATCATAACTTTAGGTTGCAACAAATGGTTGTGAAGAGTGCATTTCTTAATGGTCCTATTAATGAGTTGGTGTATGTCAAACAACCCCCAGGGTTTGAGGATCCCGAGTTCCCCAATCATGTGTACCAACTCGATAAGGCACTCTATGGCCTTAAACAAGCCCCACGTGCATGGTATGAGCACCTTACCGAGTTGTTGCAAGATCGTGGGTTTAAAATTGGGAAAATCGACCCCACTCTTTTTACTAAGAAGGTCAAAGGGGAGTTGTTTGTATGCCAACTATATGTTGATGACATTATCTTTGGTTCTCCCAACAATGCTTTCAATGAGGAATTTGCCGCTCTCGACCTCGAACTTCAAAATGTCCATGATGGGAGAGTTGAAGTTCTTTCTCGGGTTCAAAATCAAACAAAGAAGAGAAGGAACCTTCATCAACCAAGCCAAATAGACTCAAGACATGCTCAAGAGAATCAAGCTAAGTGATGTCAAGCCGGCTTCCACTCCAATGCCCGTCAAATGCCAACTTGACATTGATCCCAATGGTAAAGCGGTGGATCAAAAGGTATATCGTTCCATGATTGGCTCCCTGCTTTACCTTTGTGTATCTAGACCGGATATCATGTTGAGTGTGGGAATTTGTGCATGGTTTCAAACCGCACCTAAGGAAAGCCACTATGTGGCGGTCAAGCGAATCTTTCTATATTTGGCACATACCCCAAACATTGGCTTATGGTACCCAAGAGGAGCTAACTTCAACCTTGTGGGCTTTTCAGACTCGGATTGGGCGGGAGAAAAAGTGGATAAGAAGTCAACTTCCGCAGGGTGCAAATTTCTTGGGTGTTGTTTGGTGAGTTGGTCTTCGAAGAAGCAAAGTTGTCTGTCTCTCTTGTCTAGTAAAGCAAAATATGTGGCCACCGGTAGTTGTTGTGCTCAACTTCTATGGATGAGGCAAACTTTAAAGGATTACAATGTCATTTGTGACAAAGTGCCTCTTTGGTGTGACAATGAAAGTGCCATCAAGATTTCCCTCAACCCGGTGCAACACTTCAAGACGAAGCATATTGAGATCCAGTACCACTTCATCCGTGATCACATTAGGCGAGGGGAGATCGAGCTCAACTATGTCAACACTCATGATAACCTTGCAAATATTTTCACGAAGCCCTTGGATGAAGCAACATTTCGTGAGTTAAGGCATGAGCTAAATATCATTGATTTGAGCAATGTGGATTGAACCTTTGCACAACCCACCATACTCTTCTTGATGTCTTTTTTAGGTGTAGGCATGGATATAGGGGGAGTGTTGTTCTCTCAATGAACTCTCCATCCCCCCATTATGCACAAATTGATCACGTCTTTCGCATTAGCCATTTTTATGGTACTTGTGCTTCAAAGATGAGTTTTGGTCATGGGCCCAAGGTTAAAGTCTTCGTGGTGCCATACCACTTGACTCAAACATAGGTGGCCTCGGCCACCGCCCTCTCTTTGAGAGTTGTGTGTTTTTATTTCTTGTCCTCTCGTGGGTGTTTCTCTACCTTTGTGTTTGCTCCCTCTCCTCGTTGTTTTTTCTTGCTTGCTAGAGCTAAGCCATTTTTCTGTCTAGCCTTTGCGTATTTCGCTGGGGGCGCGCGGTGCTACCGGTGACTAACATCAAGCGGTACTACCACCACCCGAGCGGTACTACCGCTGCGGGGCGGGACTGGGAGGTTATGTTGGGCAGGGGGAGTTTCTTTCTCCCGCATACCCATTCACTCGCCCCTCTCAGTCCTCCTCATGCTCTAGCGGCCCACTCGCTGCAGGAGGGCTCTGGTGGGCCGCCGTCTCCGGGCCGTCCCTCTCCATTTCCTCCGGTGGAATCGATCCCCACCCCGTCCTCTTGCCATGGATGCAGGTATTGCCCCCGTTCTTCTTCTCTTTGTGTCTAAGTTTCATATCTAGTCTTTAGGGGCAATAGTTGTTGCATTTCTCGATTTTCGGCTAAATCAAGGCTTGAGTAGGTTGGAGAAGGCTTCTAGACTAAGTAGATTGATGTTTGGTAGGATAATTTTTGAATTTG
Source organism: Triticum aestivum (assembly GCF_018294505.1). NCBI lineage: Eukaryota > Viridiplantae > Streptophyta > Magnoliopsida > Poales > Poaceae > Triticum > Triticum aestivum. Next base: position 293,972,938 of record NC_057810.1, on the reverse strand, counting down.
GCATCCCGGTGTAACATCCCTATTTTCAATTTGGATGTTATACATTGATCATATGCATATCATATTTATTCTTGCATTTTGGTTGGGATCCTAGAAATCTTAAGCAAATCAAGGACCCAAGGAGAGAGTTGGAGGTTTCACAAAATTCATATTTCAATTTATTTAGAATTTGAAGAAAAGGATCAATTTGGTTTTATTATTTTTCTCTCCAATTATTTCTAATATTAAAAATAAATGAGAGAAGATAATATGACTTCTTCAAATTAAGAGAAATATTGGAGAAATAATTTTAAAATCAAATTATGATTTTATTTGCATTTTTGTTGCCATTTTATTTGAATTAGAAAAATATGCACTTTTGAAAATTGTATTTTAGGCCAGGAAAATGTTCACTTTGTTCTAAATATTCTATTTAGACGGTGAAAATTGTTTTCGACATTTTTAGAATTTTTTTTATATTTTATTAGGAATTTTCTCTTCGGGAGAAATTATTTAAAAGAAAGTTTCCACCCGACAGGACCGAGGCCCAGCCGAGCCGGGCCGCCGCCGCCTTCCCCGTGCGGGCACGCATGCCACCGCCGGACTCGGTGTCCGAGCCGGACACTGCCGCTGCGGCGTGCCCCCTCCTCCAGGCCTCCTCCCCCCTTTAAAAGCGCGCTCGGGGTTCCCTTGGTACCCCAAACCGAGCCGCCGCCGCCCGCCTTCGCCTCCCGCCGCCGCTGCCGAAGCCGCCGCCGCCTCTTCTGCTGTCGCGCCGCCGTCCTCGCCTGCTGCCGCACCGCCATCGATGCTGCCCACTACCGCCGAACCACCCGCACCGTCGACCGCCGCCGCCGCCGCGTCGGATCTCGCCGGAGCCGCCGCCGTTGACCCCATTTTGGCCGGTCGGTTTTTCTTTGCTTAACCCCAGTTTATTTAGGTTTTTGCGGTTTTTGTTTTAGATCGGTTTTCGTTGGTTTATTATATTTAGTGGGCGTTCGTCAGTTCGTTCATTTTAACAAACGTTATTCGCCGGTTAGGTTCAGACAGCGAACGTTGGTTCGTTAATTTTTTGCCCTTTTTATTTTATTTTCGGGCAGGGACTTATTCGCGATTATATTTATCGCGATTCAGCACCTAATCTTTAAACTAGTATAACTTTTTACTTGCTTATCCAAATTAGATGAAACCAATGCCAAAATCTTCGTCTTGAAGCCCTCTTTCCTGTTAACCAACTTGAACATGATTTTGGTCCTGTAAAATTTGACTTTAGTCTAGATTAGCAAACAATCTTGTTTCGTTCGTATTTTGAGTTTCGTTGCTCCGTTTTAGTTGAATCTTTTTGCGAAGCATAGTTAATCACATGTACCTACTATTAAGATCTAATGCATTCTAGTCATACTCTTTTATACCCAGTTTTTACTATGCGTTACTTCTGCCCCACAAAGATTTGCATTGGTAGGATTGGAAACATGTGGTTTTGGTTGTAGTGCTTGAGGTAGGAACCTAATACCTTTTGACCACCCTGGGAATATACATTATGCTTTTTATTGCTTAGCCATGCTCATAGATGGGGATTGGATCGTGATTCACACATGGAAGTTTGAGAGTTATTTTAATCATGGATAACATTAAGGTGGCAACTTCAATATACATCAGGGTGGATTGGTTGAGGCACCTGGAGTACCCAGTGTTGTCTGTTTTGGAAATCCCAGAGTACCCGTCTGATTATCCTATGGAATGCCACCCAGGCTCAAAGGGATCATAAGATTTTTCATGCTAGAAACTTCCGTGTGCAGCCGCAAGCCATTATGCGCTCTTGCATAGTTAGTAAGTTGCGTGAGCTCTTGAAGAGGTAGACTAGCAGATGTAGAGGGATGTAGGTGGTACTGTCTACCCAGAGTAGAGAGTTAATGTTACTGAAAGACTTTGTCTCGGTCATCCATTTCTCAAACATCATGAAGTGCGAGAAATTCAACAGAGGAGATCGCGTCTTGTGGGGAAAAGTGCGCCAACCTCTGCAGAGTGTATAAACTAATCATGATTATCCGTTTCCCCGGTTATGGACATCTTGAGTATCTAGTACTTGAATCCATTGATGTGATCTCAACATGTTACTTTAATTAATCATGATGTTGGGTTAATGATGATACTTTTAATTGGGATTTGAGTTGGGGTTACCTTCTCAAATAATGGGCAACATGGGAGTAGTTAAATAAATTTATTCCTTTGTTGTAGGAAAAAACTAGCTTTATGCAAAACCATGAAACTTATAGTCTCCACCAGCCAAATATTGCATGTAGATATAGTTCTTGCATTATCATTGCTTTACAGTGTAACTATGCCAGCATATTCAATGGGCTGACCCGTTTCAGGATGCAATGTCTTATGTTTCAGACTACTCAGACGACGAATAAGGTGCGATAGGTCGTTGTTTTGCACTCAGCTATGCGGTTGGAGTTGATGGACTCATTTACCTTCAAAGCTTCTGAAGTTATCTAGTTTAGATGGCCTTCAGCCATGATTTATTTATGTAATCATACTCTTTATGAGGACTCGATGCAATAAGTGTGTGATTGAAACTCTGTTATAATTCCACGAGTATTGTGCGTGTCAGCATTATCGATCCAAGGATGACACTAAGGCACAGAGACTTGACTGTTTTAGGTCTGGTCGCTACAAGATGGTATCAGAGAACACGCTGACTGTAGGACGCGACCATTAGAATGAGCCACATGATTTCTCTTCTCTACTCATTTCTAATTCTCCTCTTTTTCTACTCTATAGATGGCGGATCCCAGGAACAAGTTCACTCAACCAAATGATGACACCCCTTTCGGAAAGCACTTGAAGAAAGTCACTAAGTATTTGAACATCGGACTACCAAGCTTCACGGGGACTTTCTCTATATCTGTACCGGAAGAGGAGCACTGGAAGATCAAAGTCTGGATACCTGGGAGGACCTTTGCGCCAACAACGGAGCCTATTGATTTCTACCTGGATGCACCAAGCTGGAGTATTGGAAAGAGCATGGCTGCACATATCACCTTTGGACGCATATGTGAGGTGTATCACAAAGACCTGGAGAATACCGTTTACTAGATATGTGGCCGCAGAGATGACAAATGGGAGATGATTCACACAAGGAGGGATGGATCAATTGTAGCTTACATCCAAGAGATGGGAGATCATATTCATCGACAGGAGAATCAACAAATTATTCACATGAAGAAGATCAAGAAACTGGTGAGGAGAAACAACGAGCTAGAAGAGGAGATCAAGTCTACACGCGCTGGATACATGGATGAGATTGCTATACTACTGGAAAAGAATGAAGACATTACGAAGAAGCTAGGAGTATTCATGGGAGACCCTGCACCAAAGAAAGACAACCGCCTAGGAGACTACATCATCCTCGACAACACCTATTCCGACCTTGATAGCGATGATGACTACATTGAAGAAGCTGGAGCAGATATCATGGAGTCTTCTTCTGATGAAAATTTCTAGACGACCACCATTGTAAATAGTAGTATTTCCCTCCAAGTAGTTGCAACGATCGAGTTTGCAGTTATAGGTTAGACCGTTTTTGTGTGACTTGTGTGTTATTGATTGAAGTGAAATTGATTGTGTTTGTTTCATGAGCATTATGGGTAGTGAATCTCTCTTAGACCCCAATTCTATTTTGTTTTCTCACCCCTTTTAAACCCATCAGATGCCTCCAGGACGTGACAATGGATTTGCCTTCCCACCGGAGCTCACTTAGTTGATCCAGTAGCAGAATACCTTGATACAACTTTTAGTCCAGAATTAGAACCAAGGCAACCACAACAACAACAACCCACCACCACCACACCCTCTTGATCACCTAGCCCGTTTCTTAAGGTTGAATCTATCGGTGTTCTCTAGTAGCACCGAGCCGATTGCTGCAGATGATTGGCTCCGCAAGATTTGAAGAGAGCTTACCTCTACAGGATGCACAGATGCGGAGAGAGTGCATTTCACCGCACATCAGCTTGATGGACCCGCCGCATCATGGTGGGAGAATTTCACAGCCACTTACCCCATTGACACTGTTACATGGGATTAGTTTCAACAGGCTTTCCGCACTGCCCATGTTTCAGCAGGAGCTATGAGCATGAAGAAGCGTGAGTTTCGCAACTTGCGCCAAGGATGACGTATAGTGGGTCAGTATGTGGATGAGTTTAGCACGTTAGCACGCTATGCCCCTAATGACATAGCTACAGATACCGCAAAGCAAGAGAAGTTTCTGGAAGGACTAAATGATGAGCTGAGCAAGCAATTGATGGTGGCAACATTCAACAACTATCAGGAGTTGGTAGACAGGGCTCTTATGATTGAAGGCAAGCAGCAACAGATTGATAATCGCAAGAGGAAGTATGGACAGGGGAGGTACACTTCTGGAGCCCAGCAGAAGCCCCGCTATTCCCCGTACTCGGGAGGACATACCCACAACCATGGAGGCCATAACCATGGAGCACACACACACAACGGATCAAGTTTGCACAACCATAGTGGCACCAGGAATGGCAATGGGAATGGAGGAAGCAACAGCCAAAACCGTTCCAACCCTTCAACACTAACCAAGAGGGATCTGAGCCACATTACATGTTTCAAGTGCCAGAAGACCGGACATTACGCTACTGAATGTCCTGAAGGGAAGAATTGAAATGGCAATGGAGGTTCTGCCAAGAAGCCCAACCCATTCACCAAAGTTCAGTTGAACCACATCAACATGGAGGAGATTGAGGATCAACCCGATGCAATTGTCAGTAAGTTTTTGATTAATGCATTTACCGCACTTGTTCTTTTTGATACTGGTGCATTACATTCATATATATCAATGGGATTTGTGGATAAGTATAAATTGCCAACCCAATTCCTTAGGTCACCCATGTTAGTAAGCTTGCCAGGAGCAGAGTATATGGCTAGCTGATGGTGTGATCAGTTACCCTTAAGCATTGGTAGCCATGTGTTTCCCTCTGACCTAATAATTTTTGAGTCACAAGGATTGGATATAATATCATGCATGGTTTGGTTATCAAAGTATGGAGGAAACATTGATTGTGCTTGTAAGTCGATATTCCTCACAACCCAGAAGGAAGAAGGATCAAGTATGTATCTCGGCATATGCCAAAGAGGACTCAAGTGAATTCCTTATCAGGAGTTGTATAGGAGGAAGTACCAGTGGTGAAGGATTACCCCGACGTATTTCCGGAGGAGTTACCAGGCATGCCACCGGATCAAGACATTGAGTTTTTGATTGGGCTATTGCCAGGCACCGGGCCAATATCAAAGAGACCGTATCGGATGCCCGGACAAGATTTGGAGGAAATTAAGAAGCAGATTAAGGAATTACTGGATAAAGGTTACATTCAATCAAGTTCATCACCTTGGGGAGCCCTAGCGCTTCTAGTGGAGAAGAAGGATGGATCTTTAAGGATGGTTGTTGATTATCGTGCGTTGAATGAGGTGATGATCAAGAACAAATACCCTTTACCGATGATCAATGACTTGTTTGACCAGTTGCAAGGAGCTAACGTTTTCTCTAAGATTGATCTTCGATTAGGTTATCACCAGTTGAAGATCCGAGAGCAGGATATACCTAAGACAACTTTTACCACAAGGTACGGGCTATATGAGTATACCGTTTTGTCATTTGGTCTGACTAACGCGCCTGCCTATTTGATGAACATGATGAACAAAGTGCTTATGGAGTTTTTGGATAAGTTCATCATGGTGTTCGTTGATGATATATTGGTCTACTCGAAGAACGAAGAGGAGCATAAGGAGCATTTGCATTTGGTTCTTGAGAAGCTCAGAGAACATCAGTTATTTGCCAAGTTCAGCAAATTCGAGTTTTGGTTGAAGGAAGTGGGATTACTCACACATGTTATATCTGGAGATGGAATAGCAGTAGACCCTACCAAGGTTGCTTCTGTGACTAAATGGGTGGCACCGACATCAGTTGGAGAAATCATGAGTTTTCTTGGACTCGCAGGAATTATCGGAGGTTTATTGAGAATTTCTCCAGGATTGCAAAGCCCAGGACAGAGTTATTGAAGAAGGACACCAAGTTTAAATGGACTGAGGAGTGTGAAGCCTATTTTCAAGAGTTGAATAAACGTTTGGTTACAGCCCCAGTGCTGATTCTCCCAGACCAACGGAAGGATTATCAGGTGTATTGTGACGCTTCACATCGAGGACTTGGAGCAGTGCTTATGCAGGAAGGAAGAGTTGTTTCATATGCCTCACGACAGCTTAAACCTCATGAGTTGAATTATGCTACGCATGATTTGGAGTTAGTAGCCATAGTGCATGCGCTGAAGACATGGATTTTCTCATCGAAAACCATTGTGAGGTATACACGGATCATAAGAGTTTGAAATATATCTTCACATAGAAGGAGTTGAACCTCGGGCAAAGGAGATGGTTGGAGCTCATCAAGGATTATGATATGAAATTGCACTATCATCCCGGAAAGGCCAATGTAGTAGCAGATGCGTTGAGCCGCAAAAGTTATGTTAATACACTCATGACCGGAGGATTACCCATGGAATTAGCAGATGATCTCCAATAGTTATGTTTGGAGATAGTCCCGAGAGGTCATGTAGCAGCATTGGAAATTCAGTCCACTTTGATGGGTAAGATCAAAGAAGCCCAGAAGACGGACAAGGAGATTGCGGAGATAAAGGAAAGGATGAGCAAAGGAAAGGCTAAAGGAGTTTGTGAGGGTGAGCACGGCACTTTATGGTTTGAGGATCGCGTTTATGTGCCTAATGACCCCTTGATCAGGAAGTTTATTCTACAAGAGGCCCATGATTCGCCGTATTCGATTCACCCAGGAAACACTAAGATGTATCTGGATTTGAAGGAAAGTTTCTGGTGGACAGGAATGAAGAAGGATATTGCAGAGTATGTAGCAGTATGTGATGTATGTCAGAGAGTTAAGGCAGAGCATCAAAAACCAGCAGTATTGCTATAGCCAATTCCGATACTCGAATGGAAGTGGGATAAGCTTGGCATGGATTTTATCACGGGATTGCCCAGGACTTGTTCAGGCTATGACTCTATCTGGGTTGTAGTCAATCGTTTGACAAAAGTAGCTATTTCATCCCGATGAAAACCACCTATACGAGTGCTAAGTTGGCGAAGATATACATGACCAGAATCGTACGTCTACATGGAGTTCCGAGGACTATTGTATCAGACAGAGGAACCTAGTTCACTTCAAAGTTCTGGAATCAATTGCATGAGACTTTGGGTACCAAGCTAGACTTCAGTACAACCTTTCATCCACAGACAAATGGACATACCGAGAGAGTCAATCAGATTTTGGAGGACATGTTGAGAGCTTGTGCACTAGATTATGGATCTAGTTGGGATGACAATTTGCCGTATGCAGAGTTCTCTTATAACAACAGTTATCAAGCCAGTTTGAAGATGGCCCCTTTTGAAGCTTTGTATGGAAGCAGGGGCAGGACACCGTTATTATGGGATGAAGTTGGTGATCGACAGTTGTTTGGACCAGATTTAATCAAAGACTTGAAAGAGAAGGTTAAGTTGATTCGCGACAGACTCAAGGTAGCTCAGTCCAGGCAGAAGAGTTATGCGGATTCTAAATGCAAGGAGACCGTTTACAAAGTCGGAGACAGAGTATATCTTCGAGTGTCCCCGCTTCGAGGAGTTAATTTTGGAGTTAAGGGAAAGCTAGCACCATGTTTTGTCGGACGATACAGAGTTTTAGAACGTATGGGAGAAGTTGTATACAAGATGGCATTGCCGGAAGAATTGTTAGGAGTTCATGATGTGTTTCACGTTTCCCGGTTGAAGAAGTGCCACGCGGAGATGGCCGACATTCCACTGAGAGATACAGTGCCATTGGAAGCGATTCAGTTAGACAGTGATTTGACCTATGAAGGGGAACAAGTCAAGATTCTCGAGTTTTCTAGCCGAGTTACTCGCAGCAAGGTTAGCAAGTTTTGCAAAGTTCAGTGGAGCCACCATACCGAGGAGGAAGCCACCTGGGAGCGAGAGCAAGACCTTCGTCGAGACCACCCAAACATTTTTGCTGACCATTCCGAATCTCGAGGGCGAGATTCATCTTAAGGGGGGTAGGTTTGTAACATCCCAATTTTCAATTTGGATGTTATACATAGATCATCATATGCATATCATATTTATTCTTGCATTTTGGTTGGGATCCTAGAAATCTTAAGCAACTCAAGGACCCAAGGAGAGAGTTGGAGGTTTCACAAAATTCATATTTGAATTTATTTCAAATTTGAAGAAAAGGATCAATTTGGTTTTATTATTTTTCTCTCCAATTATTTCTAATATTAAAAATAAGAGAGAGAAGATAATATGACTTCTTCAAATTAAGAGAAATATTGGAGAAAGAATTTTAAAATCAAATTACGATTTTATTTGCATTTTTGTTGCTCTTTTATATGAATTAGAAAAATATGCACTTTTGACAATTGCATTTTAGGCGAGAAAAATGTTCACTTTGTTCTAAATATTCTATTCAGACGGTGAAAATTGTTTTTGGCATTTTAAGAATTTTTTTATATTTTATGAGGAATTTTCTCTTGGGGCGAAATTATTTTAAAAAAAGGTTCCGCCCGACTAGGCCGAGGCCAGGCCAAGCCGGGCCGCCGCCGGACTCGGTGTCCGAGCCGGACACCACTGTTGCGCCATGCCCCCTCCTTCAAGCCTCCTTCCCCCTTTAAAAGCGCACCCGGGCCCCCCTGGGACCCCAAGCCGAGCCGCCTTCGCCTCCCGCCACCGCTGCCGAAGCTGTCGTCGCCGCTTGTGCCGCCGCCCTTGCCTGATGTCGCACCGCCGCCGCTGCTGCCCGCTGCCGCCGCGCCACCGCCGCACCACCCGCGGCGTCGACCGCCGCCGCCGCCGTGTCAGATCTCGCCGGAGCCGCCGCCGTTGACCCCGTTTCTACCGGTCGGTTTTTCTTCGGTTAACCCTGTGTTTTTTTAGGTTTTTGCCTTTTTTGTTTTAGATCGGTTTTCGTCGGTTTATTATATTTAGCGGACGTTTGTCCGTTCGTTCATTTTAATGAGCGTTATTCGCCGGTTAGGTTAGCGAACGCTCATTTGTTAGTTTTTTTTTCTTTTTTATTTTATTTTCGGCCAGGGACTTATCCGCTATTATTTTTATCGCGATTCAGCCCCTAATCTTTAAACTAGTATAACTTTTTCGCTTATCCAAATTAGATGAAACCAACGCCAAAATCTTCGTCTCGAAGCCCTCTTTCCAGTTAACCAACTTGATCATGATTTTGGTACTGTAAAATTTGACTTTAGTCTTGATTAGTAAACGATCTTGTTTCGTTCGTATTTTGAGTTTCGTTCCTCCTTTGAGTTGAATCTTTTTGAGAAGCGTAGCTAATCACATGTACCTGCTGTTAAGATCTAATGCACATGATAATATTGCTATTAGGTTTTGCCTCTTGTTAGTTTAAGACCGTTTGCTTGTTTCGTGTTCGATTTGGATCTTTTCTCGGTTTTTCTCATGTTTCGTTTGAGCGATTGCTTATGTATGCTATTTTTTGTCCATGCTAGATTACCTGGAGTGTGAAGCTTGTTACTACGAATCTTTAGAGTTTGCAGAATGTCAGCAAGGCAAGTTACACTTTGACCAAACTCTTTTATACCCAATTTTTACTATGCATTAGTTTTGCCCCACAAAGGTTTGCATTGGTAGGATTGGGAACATGTGGTTTTGGTTGTAGTGCTTGAGGTAGGGACCTAATACCTGATCACCCCGGGAATATACGTTATGCTTCTTATTGCTTAGCCATGCTCATAGACGGGGATTGGATGCTATTTTAATCATGGATCACATTAAGGTGGCAACTTTAATATACATCTGGGTGGATTGGTTGAGGCACCTGGAGTACCCAGTGTTGTATGTTTTGGAAATCCCAGAGTACCCATCTGATTATCCTATGGAATGCCACGAGGCTCAAAGGGATCATAAGATTATTCATGCTAGAAAGTTCCGTATGCAGCCACAAGCCATTATGGGCTCTGGCATAGTTGAGTAAGTTGTGTGAGCTCTTGAAGAGGTAGACTAGCAGATGTAGAGGGATGTAGGTGGTATTGTCTACCCGGAGTAGAGAGTTAATGTTTCTAAAAGACTTTGTCTCGGTCATCCATTTCTCAAACATCATGAAGTGCATGAAATTCAACAGAGGAGATCGAGTCTTGTGGGGAAAAGTGCGCAAGCCTCTGCAGAGTGTATAAACTAATCATGGTTAGTCATGTCCCTGGTTATGGACATTTTGTGTATCTAGTACTTGAATCTATTGATGTGATCTCAACCTGTTACTTTAATTAATCATGATGTTGGGTTAATGATGATACTTTTAATTCGGATTTGAGTTGGGGTTACCTTCTCAAATAATGGGCAACATGGGAGTAGTTAAATAAATTTATTCCTTTGTTGTAGGGAAAAACTAGCTTCATGCAAAACCATGAAACTTACAGCCACCACCAGCTAAATATTGCATGTAGATATAGTTCTTGCATTATCATTGGTTTATAGTGTAACTATGCCAGCATATTCCATGTGCTGACCCATTTCAGGCTGCAACATCTTATGTTGCAAACTACTCAGACGGTGAATAAGGTGCGATAGATCGTTGTTTTGCACTCAGCTATGCCGTTGGAGTTGATGGACTCATTTACCTTCGAAGCTTCTGCAGTTATCTAGTTTAGATGGCCTTTAGCCATGATTTATTTATGTAATCATACTATTTATGAGGACTCAATGTAATAAGTGTGTGATTGAAACTCTGTTTAATTCCTCGAGTATTGTGCGTGTCAGGATTACCGATCCAGGGATGACACTGATGCACAGAGACTTGACCGTTTGAGGTCTGGTCCCTACACCCGACAGTATCGGATTTTGCCGCGGCAGTAAGGAACTGCCGCCCCCGCCGCCTAGAACGGTACTACTGCTCTTCTGGAGCAGTACTATCGCTTGAGGGATATAGGCGGTACTACTGCTGCCTTGTCGCAGTACTACCGCTGGATGCCAACTTCCTCTTTTTTCTTACCAAACCTTGATCTTTGTTGCTCTTTCTGCTGGCTTATGCTCATTCTCTTTTGTTGTTTCTCGTGTTCTTGTGTCTGGCTCCAGGTGATGGTTGAGGGATTCCTGGATTAAGGGGTCCTCAGACGGCCGGACTACATAGTGTGGGCCGGACTGTTGGGCCATGAAGATACAAGACAGAAGACTTCGTCCCGTGTTCGTATGGGATTCTCCTTGGCATGGAAGGCAAGCTTGGCATTCGGATATGAAGATTCCTTTTCTCTATAACCGACTTCGTACAACCCTAGTCTCCTCCGATGTCTATATATACCGGACGGCTTAGTCCGTAGGGACAATCATAATCACACAGGCTAGACTTCTAGGGTTTTAGCCATTACGATCTCATGGTAGATCAACTCTTGTAATACTCATATTCATCAAGATCAATCAAGTAGGAAGTAGGATATTACCTCCATTGAAATGTCCCAAACATAGGTAAACATCGTGTCGCCCATCTCCTGTTACCATCGACCTTAGATGCACAGTTCGGGACCCCCTACCCGAGATCCGCCGGTTTTGACACTGACATCGGTGCTTTCACTGAGAGTTCCGGTGTGACGTCGAAGACAAGATTGATGGCTCGCCTTGTTATCAAGGACAATATCACCTCCGGAGGAGCCCTGGCCTCAGGGCAAACCCTCCGGCTATGCGGCTTTACCATGACCGCCCGTTTGGCCGTTAGGCCGACGATGACTTCTTGGGTCATCAAAAATCACCTCCGTGTCGACTTCGAATACTCCAAACGGATGGATCCGACAGAATTTTCATCCTTAAATGAACTCCTGGATTGCATCGCTGCCTTGGGGGTCGCTATAGACTACGATCGGATTGGGCTTAAACCCGATCAGAGAGAAATCAAATCTCCGCCGATCACCCATCAGATAGCGGTAGTAGAGGAGCAATACAACAACTCTTCCTCTATATTGAGGACGAACTATGTTCAGATCTCCGAGCGCGACAAGATGGATACCTGTATGCAGAAGGACGTGCCCCGCCCTCCGAACCTAGAGTCAGACGATGGATCTAAAAAAGTGGTTTATATTCCAAAGCCTGAACTGCTAAGCTCGGAAGTTACTCAAACTCCGGATCCCAAATTGGGCCAGGGTTCGGATTCAAATCCACCCACCCACCCAGATATATGCGATCTCATGAACATACGACAGCAGTCTGAAGAAACAGTCCATCACTTTTGGGCTAGATTCCTTCTTGTTAAAAACAAGATTAAAGATTGTTGTGATGAAGACGCAATCTCTATATTCTGAAATAATTACACAAACGAGGGAATCCTCAATGCCATCAACCGCCGTCACGTATTACACTTTGCTGACTTGGAAACCATAGTATAGAAGTACTACGCAATGGAAAGCATCTGGAATACTCAGGTAGCTCCCTGCGAGCCACCACTTTCCACTCAAACCCTCATCCGGGCAAAAAGGATGCACCCCCATGGGTTGCCCGATCCAATAGTAAAGAAATCGAAGCCCATTGCAGTGTGTGGAACCGTTCTTGAGGGATGGCTCGATAGGCCATGCAAAATACACAAAACACTAGATACCATACCAACCCACAACCTTAGAGCATGTTGGATACTCCGGCAAGCGGCGAGAAGCGGCGAGGATCTCCTCAACAAAAACACCGCAGAGCAACACACCCCGGAAGACGATGACCTCAGAGTATTGACGGTCTTTGAGACTTTCGCCTCAAACAATAGGCGGAAAAGGGCACTCCGCAGCCTCGCCGAAGTCTGCCAAGTCGCAGCAATAAACCCCTGGGGCGACACAGCCATAACTTTAAATGCCAATGATGAACCAAAATTCAGGACAATCCGGGCACCAGCCGCATTGGTCCTTAGTCCAATCATGGACGACTTTCGCCTTACCAAAGTACTCATGGACGGCGGCAGCGGACTAAACCTAAACTCTCAACAAAATAGAAATAGACAGGAGACGCATTGAGCAAAGTAGCACAACCTTTCGGGGAATCATTCCCAGTCGGGAGGCGCGATGCGCGGGTAAAATCACACTCGATGTGGTATTCGGCACGCCAGAGAATTATCGGTCCGAAGAGATAACCTTCCGAGTGACCCCATTCAACAGTGGATATCATGCCTTATTAGGGCGAGATGCATTTGCACGCTTCCAAGCTATCCCTCATTGTAGGTACATGAAGCTCAAGATGCCCGGGCCCAACGGAATTATCACTCTTGCCAGTGATCCGGACACAGCACTCCGCGCCGAAAACAAAACCGCAGCCCTGGCCCTCAAGACATTGTCTGAAGCCCTCGCGGCCGAAGAGCTAACTGCACTACGCTCCACTGTGGATAGGGACGATGTGATCCTGGACAAGCGACACAAATCCACCTCCTTTAAACCAGCAAATGAAATAGTCAAATTTCAAGTCCACCCGATGGACCCCAACAAGACAACATCCATCGGGGCTCAGCTAGACCCAACGGTCGATGCCGCACTACGGGCGTTCCTACACAAAAACTGGGACATATTCGCCTGGCACCCTTCTGATATGCCAGGGATCCCACGCAGGCTGGCTGAACACATTCTAAACATACTGAAGGGATATAAGCCGGTAAAGCATACATTGTGGCGCTTTTCTGAACCCAAACGACAAGCTATGCGGGAGGAGCTAGCCAAGTTACTCGAGGCCAGATTCATCAGAGAAATAAAACAGCCGGACTGGCTAGCAAACCTGGTGATGGTACCAAAGAAGGATAAATCCTGGCGCCTAGGTGTCGATTTCAAATACCTTAACAAGGCCTTCCCAAAGGATCCCTTCCCCCTCCCCCGCATCGATCAGATTATCGATGCCACTGCAGGACACGACTGATGACCCGCAAGTATACAGGATAGTTGTAGCCTCTTTCGATAAGTAAGAGTGTCGAACCCAACTAGGAGCTAAAGGTAGAACAAATACTCTCTCAAGTCCTATCGGCCACATATACGACTCTACGCATGCTTGACGTTCGCTTTACCTAGAACAAGTATGAAACTAGAAGTACTTTGTAGCTGTGATAGGATAGGTTTGCAAGATAATAAAGAACGTCTAAATAAAAAGTAGGGGCTGTTTAGATAAAAGATGCAATAAAGTAAATAGAGCGAGTGTGGAAAAGTGGTGGTAGGAGTAGAGGAATTGTCCCTAAGAAATTGTCTACTTTACTAAACCGATAGCAAGTTTTATGTGGGAGAGGCCACTGCTAGCATGTCATCCCTGACATGGAATTCTATGCAATTATGATTGGAACTATTAGCAAGCATCCGCAACTACTAACATTCATGAAGGTAAAACCCAACCATAGCATTAAGATATATTGGTCCCCTTTCAATCCCGTATGCATCAATTTCTACAGCATGATGGGCACCAAAGTACAGCAACATAACCACAAGGAAATTAAATCAATCATAGCAATTCATCAACCACCAATAGGACAACGAAAATCTACTCAGACATCATAGGATGGCAACACATCATTGGAAAATAATATGAAGCATAAAGCACCATGTTCAAGTAGAGGGTACAGCGGTTTGCAGGAGAGTGGACCGCTGTAGATAGAGGGGGGAAGGTGATGGAGATATTGGTGAAGATGACGGCGGTGTTGGTGAAGATCGCGGTGATGATGATGGCCCCCGGCGGCGTTCCGGCGCCACCGGAAGCAAGGGGGAGAAAGCCCCCCTTGTTCTTCTTCTTCCTTGACCTTCTCCCTAGATGGGAGAAGGGTTTCCCCTCTGGTCCTTGGCTCCCATGGCATGGGAGGGGCGAGAGCCCCTCCGAGATTGGATATATCTCTCTGTTTCTGTGTTCCCAGATTCTAGCCCTTCACCGTTTCTTTAATATCCAGAGATCCGTAACTCCGATTGGGGTGAATCTTTCGCCCAGATTTTTCTCGTAAAATTAGCTTTACTGTGCCAAAAGAAGAGGATCACCCGCCTTACGGGTGGCCCACGAGAGCCCAGGGCGCGCCCAGAGGGGAGGGCGTGCCCCCTGTCTCGTGGCCACCCCGGACACCGTTTCGCGTTGATTCTTCCTCCCAAAAATCACATATATTCCAAAATAATTCTCTGTCCGTCTTTATCCCATTTGGACTCCGTTTGATATTGGGTTTCTGTGGAACAAAAAACATGCAGCAGACAGGAACTGGCACTAGGCACTGGATCAATATGTTAGTCCCAAAAATAGTATAAAAAGCTGCCAAAAGTATATGAAAGTTGAAGAATATTGGCATGGAACAATCAAATATTATAGATACGACGGAGACGTATCAGCATCCCCGAGCTTAATTCCTACTCGGCCTCGAGTAGGTAAATGATAAAAAAGATAATTTTTGATGTGGAATGCTACCTAGCATAATCTTGATCATATGTCTAATCATGGCATGAATATTAAGACACGAGTGATTCAAAGCAATAGTCTATCATTTGACATAAAAACAATTATACTTCAAGCATACCAACCAAGCAATTATGTCTTATCGAAATAACTAGCCAAAGAAAGCTCATCCCTACAAAATCATATAGTCTGGCTATGCTCCATCTTCGTCACACAAAATACTCCCATCATGCACAACCCCGATGACGAACCGAGCAATTGGTTCATACTTTTTAACGCACTTCAGCTTTTTCAACTCTTACGCAATACATGAGCGCAAGCCATGGACATAGCACTATGGTGGTATATAGTGGTGGTTGCGAGGACAAAAAGGGAGAAGATAGTCTCACATCAACTAGGCGTATCAACGGGCTATGGAGATGCCCATCAATAGATATCGATGTGAGTGAGTAGGGATTTCCATGAAATGGACGCACTAAGAGCTATAAGTGTATGAAAGCTCAAACTGGAAACTAAGTGGGTGTGCATCCAACTTGCTTGATCATGAAGACCTCGGGTGTTTGAGGAAGCCCATCATCGGAATATACAAGCCATGTTCTATAATGAAAATTCCTACTAGTATATGAAAGTGAAAGCATAGGAGGCTCTCTCTATGAAGAACATGGTGCTACTCTGAAGCACAAGTGTGGTAAAATGATAGTAACATTGCCCTTCTCTCTTTTTCTCTCATTTTTTTCTTTTTATTTTTCATTTTTTGGTGGGCTTCTTTGGCCTCTTTTTTTATTTGGGCTTCTTTGGCCTCTTTTATTTTTATAAAGTCCGGAGTCTCATCCCGACTTGTGGGGGAATCATAGTCTCCTTCATCCTTTCCTCACTGGGGCAATGCTCTAATAATGATGATCATCACACTTTTATTTACTTACAACTCAATATTACAACTCTCTAACAAAGATATGACTCTATATGAATGCTTCTGGCAGTGTACCGGGATGTGCAATGATCTAGCATAGCAATGACATCAAAAAACGGAAAAGCCATGAAAACATCATGCTAGCTATCTTACGATCATGCAAAGCAATATGACAATGAATGCTCAAGTCATGTATATGATGATGATGGAAGTTGCATGGCAATATATCTCGGAATGGCTATGGAAATGCCATGATAGGTAGGTGCGGTGGCTGTTTTGAGGAAGGTAAATAATGGGTTCATGATACCGGCGAAAGTTGCACGACACAATAGAGGCTAGCAAAGTGGAAGGGTGAGTGTGCGTATATCCATGGACTCACATTAGTCATAAAGAACTCATATACTTATTGCAAAAGCCTACTTAGCCCTCGAAGCAAAGTACTACTACGCATGCCCCTAGAGGGATAGATTGGTAGGAAAAGACCATCGCTCGTCCCCGACTACCACTCATAAGGAAGCAATCAAAGAGCACCTCATGCTCCAATTTCGTTACATGACGGTTCACCATACGTGCATGCTACGGGACTTGAAAACCCCAACACAAGTATTTCTCAATTTCACAACTAGTCAACTAGCACGACTCTAATATCACCTCCTTTATATCACAAAACTATTTCAAGGAATCAAACATATCATATTCAGTGATCTACAAGTTTATGTAGGATTTTATGACTAACCATGTGAATGACCAATTCATGTCATCTCTCTAAATAGTTATAAATGAAGAAAGAGAGTTTAATTATTTCTACAAAATATATGCCCATGCTCTAACAAATATAAGTGAAGCAAAAGAGCATTCTACAAATGGTGGTTTTCTATGTGAAGAGAAACAGGCAATCCAAACTTCAAATGATATAAGTGAAGCACATGAAGCATTCTATAAAGCCATACTCAAAAGATTTAAGTTAAGTGCAATGAGCATTATATAAATCAACCAAGGACTATCTCATACCAGCATGGTGCATAAAAGAAAAGTGAAAACTAAAAGCAAAAGACGCTTCAAGACTTGCACATAATGCATGAACGAAACGAATTCAAAAACATACCGATACTTGTTGAAGAAAGAGGGGATGCCTTCCGGGGCATCCCCAAGCTTAGACACTTGAGTCTCCTTGAATATTTATTTGGGGTGCCTCGGGCATCCCCAAGATTGAGCTCTTGCCTCTCTTCCTTTTCCTCATATCGAGACATCCTCGATTAGACACTACATCCACACAAAACTTCAATAGAAAACTCGGTAAGATCCGTTAGTATAATAAAGCAAATCACCACTCTAAGTACTGTAGAAAACCAATTCATATTTTGTTTTTGCATTGTGTCTACTGTAATATAGCTTTTCCATGGCTTAATCCACTGATATAAATTGATAGATTCATCAAAACAAGCAAACTGTGCATCAAAAACAGAACATGTCAAAACACAACAGTCTGTAGCAATCTGAACATCCACCATACTTCTGGTACCCCAAAAATTCTACCAAAATTAGGAAAAATAAAAAAGTTGTATAGCAAGACAGTGCAAAAGTAATAAGAACCAATTAACGTTCCAGATAAAAAGGTAAAATCGCGCACTACAGCCAAAGTTTCCGTCCTGCACCGTACAAACCAACAAGCATTGTAAACATCCTAAAGGCAAACCTTGGCACATTATTTTTATAATACAATGGAATTATACAAGGGGATAATTATTTTTGTTGAAAAGTTTCTGTAATCAATATTCACAAAGTTTCCGTAAGCATGAACAAAGTTCAAGGCTAGCTCCCAGTTCAACAATGCTTGTCTTTCTCACTTTCCCTTTCCTTTTTGAAAAGTTTTTAGGCTCCCCTCTTTATTTTTGTGTTTTTAAACTATATAAAAGCACTCAACAGAAATAGATGACTCTCTAAAACTTCCGGGTTGTCTCCCTGGCAGCGCTTTCTTTAAAGCCATTAAGCTAGGCATTTAGTGCTCAAGTAATGGATCCACCCGGATCCCAAGGTATATCGAAGCCAATTTTAATTAACAATGATTTGTAATTTAGTAGTGAGAACAAAGTACATATATCAAGCAAAAATGAAGTCTAGCTCTCTTCCTATGCATCGACATGTCATAAAAGAACAATTCATGCACACCAAGTAAAGGCCAATACATAATATAAATAGTTTCTTGCAATTCTATCGTGTTGGAAACATAGAGAGGTGGAGACCTGGTTCCTCTTTCATAATAATTGCAAGTAGAAGCAGCAAGCACATGCATATTATATTCATCAAAATCGTCATGTGCAGCGGTAAAAGGCAACCCATCAATATAATCCTTAATAAGCGCAAACTTCTTCGATATAGTGTAGTCGGGAGAATTCAAAAAGATAATAGGACTATCATGCGTGGGTGCAATAGCAACAATTTCATGTTTGACATAAAGGACTATAGCAAGTTCATCTCCATAAGCATAATTAATATTGGCATCTTGGCCACAAGCATAGCAAGCATCATCAAAAAGGGGTATTTCAAACAAATTCAAGGGATCATAGCAATCATCCTTCGTTAAGCACGAAGGGGAATTAAATAATGTATGAGTTGGAGGGTTACTCTCATTAGAAGGTGGGCATGGGCAGCTAATCCGCTCTTCCTCCTTTTGTTCTCCGCTCTCCTCATCATCTTTTTCATCCAATGAGCTCACCGTTTCATCAATTTCTTCTTCCATAGCTTCCTGCAAAATATTAATCTCTTCTTGGACAGCGGAGACTTTCTCAATAAATGCATTAACATAGTAATTGTATTCATAATTTTCATAGCAATGTCTAAGTATAGCAAGATTTTCAGGTCTATAAGCATCATCATCTAAAGCTTCATACTTTTCAAACAAAGATTCAATTTCATAAGCAGCCTTAAAAGCAACAGATTCTTCTATTTGTTTCACATCATAGTAATCATATATACCATTAGCATAAGAAGCTAAGGTTTCGTTATCATTAAATTTGCATGAAAAGGGAAGGTGTGGAGCCTCCATCCTAGAGCAACAAGTAATATCATATCTCAAGCATAGATTCCAGGCATACCAACGCAACATAATAAATTGATCCCATAATAGTTTCCCTTTTTGTGTCGAGCGATAATCCCTAAAGTATTCACGTTGATCCAACGTGTCTCCCATTATAAAGTTGAATGGGGTTTTCTCG
Source organism: Triticum aestivum (assembly GCF_018294505.1). NCBI lineage: Eukaryota > Viridiplantae > Streptophyta > Magnoliopsida > Poales > Poaceae > Triticum > Triticum aestivum. Next base: position 293,953,363 of record NC_057810.1, on the reverse strand, counting down.
GGATTAGCAAAGTAGTACATAATATCTTTCGCATAGTGAGAATCGAGGGTTTTAGGAGTTACCCCATCTCCATGAGTAGCAAGTACACCTAATTTTTTTGGTATTTTGTGCTCCATATCCATAACTAAAGATAGAGGACAACTAAGAACAACAAATAAAATTTACTTAGTTATAAAGCAAACAAGCACACACGAGAATATTCACCCCACGCTATGACTCCCCAGCAATGGCGACAGAAAAAGGTCTTGATGACCCGCAAGTATATGGGATAGTTGTAGACCCTTTCAATAAGTAAGAGTGTCGAACCCAACAAGGATCTAAAGGTAGAACAAATACTCTCTCAAGTCCTATCGGCCACAGATACGACTCTATGCACGCTTGACGTTTGCGTTACCTAGAACAAGTATGAAACTAGAAGTACTTTGTAGGTGTGATAGGATAGGTTTGCAAGATAATAAAGAACGCATAAATAAAAAGTAGGGGCTGTTTAGATAAAATATGCAATAAAGTTAATAGAGCGAGTGTGGAAAAGTGATGGTAGGAGTAGCGGAGTTGTCCCTAAGCAATTGACTACTTTACTAGACCGACAACAAGTTTCATGTGGGAGAGGCCACCGCTAGCATGTCATCCCTGACTTGGAATTCTATGCACTTATGATTGGAACTATTAGCAAGCATCCGCAACTACTAACGTTCATTAAGGTAAAACCCAACCATAGCATTAAGATATATTGGTCCCCCTTTAATCCCGTATGCATCAATTGCTATGCTAGGTTGAAGCTTCTATCACTCTAGCCCTCCAATACATAGTCCTATCAACATACAACTAACCCTAAGGTGTGATCCACGCGCGCTCTCATATGATGGGCACCAAAGGACAACAACATAACCACAAGCAAATTAAATCAATCATAGCAATTCATCAACCACCAATAGGACAATGAAAATCTACTCAAACATCATAGGATGGCAACACATCATTGGAAAATAATATGAAGCATAAAGCACCATGTTCAAGTACGGGGCACAGAGGGTTGCGGGAGAGTGGACCTCTGTAGATAGATGGGGGAAGGTGATGGAGATGTTGGTGAAGATGACGGCGGTGTTGGTAAAGATCTCGGTGATGATGATGGCCCCCGGCGGCGTTCCGGCGCCACTAGAAGCAAGGGGGAGAAAGCCCCCCTTGTTCTTCTTCTTCCCTGACCTTCTCCCTAGATGGGAGAAGGGTTTCCCCTCTGTTCCTTGGCTCCCATGGCGTGGGAGGGGCGAGATCCCCTCCGAGATTGGATCTATCTCTCTGTTTCTGCGTTCCCAGATTCTACCCCTTCACCGTTCCTTTAATATCCAGAGATCCGTAACTCCGATTGGGGTGAATCTTTCGCCCAGATTTTTCTCATAAAATTAGCTTTCTTGTGCCAAAAGAAGAGCGTCAACTGCCTTACGGGTGGCCCACGAGAGCCCATGGGGGAGGGAGCGCCCCCTGTCTCGTGGCCACCCCGGACACCATTTCGCGTTGATTCTTCCTCCCAAAAATCACAAATGTTCCAAAAAAATTCTCCGTCCGTTTTTATACCGTTTGGGCTCCATTTGATATTGGGTTTCTACGAAACAAAAAAACATGCAATAGACAGGAACTGGCACTGGGCACTGGATCAATATGTTAGTCCCAAAAATCGTATAAAAAGTTGCCAAAAGTATATGAATGTTGAAGAATATTGGCATGGAACAATCAAAAATTATAGATACGACGAAGACATATCAACGACTCACTATGTTTCCTCGACGCATACTCCGGATACCATCAAATCAAGATGAATGAGTCCGATCAAGCCGCAACAGCATTTATTACCCCATACGGGCCCTTTTGCTTCAACACTATGCCATTCAGACTTAAAAACAATGGCGCCACCTACCAACACATGATTCAAACATGCCTGGAGAAATAGATCGGCAAGACAATTGAAGCATATGTAGATGATGTCGTCATCAAAACTAGGCACATCGAGTCATTAATAGACGATCTGCGTCTTACATTCGACAATCTCCGTGCATATGACATCAAGCTCAATCTGGAAAAGTGTGTTTTCGGCGTTCCCGCGGGAAAACTAATGGGCTTCATTGTTTCCAATAGAGGAATTGAGGTGAACCCAGCCAAAATCCAAGCTTTGTCATAGTTGGCTACGCCAACCGACCTTAAACAAGTCCAAAAACTAGCCGGATGTGTGGCAGCTTTTAGCCGCTTTATCTCCAGATTGGGTGAAAAAGCATTGCCACTTTTTCGCCTTCTCCGATGCACAGATCACTTCAAGTGGACGGACGCGACAACGGCCGGACTAGAAGAAATAAAGGCTCTTTTAGCTAGCAACCCAATCCTGGCCGCACCAAACATCAGCGAACCCATGTTATTATACATATCAGCAACAAACCAGGTCGTGAGTCTGGTGCTCGTCATTGAACGAAAGGAGGACGGACACAAATTCCCGCTCCAGAAGCCGGTATACTATGTATCCACTGTCCTCACACCATGCAAATCCCCATACCCTCATTACCAGAAAATAGCATACGCGGTCTTCATGGCATCCTGGAAGCTACGACACTACTTTCAAGAGTGCTCAATCACGGTGGCCTCCCAAGTACCACTCAATGACATATTAAACAACCACGGTGCCACGGGCCGGATTGCCAAGTGGGCCATTGATCTCTCCCATTCGACATAACATCCAAACCACGCTGGGCCATTAAATCCCAAGTACTGGCCGACTTCGTCGCCGAATGGACAGAAGCTGAACTCCCTAAAGAGTACGACGCATACTACAACTGGGTCATGCACTTCGACGGCTCCAAAATGTTGGCGGGCTTAGGAGCGGGCGTTGTCCTTACATCCCCCACTAGAGACACAGTTCAATACGTACTCCAAATATTATACACGGTCTCCAACAATGCAGCCGAATACGAGGCCTTATTGCATGGTCTTCGGATGGCTGTCTCCATGGGCATACAATGTCTGGAAGTGCGCGGGGATTCAAACCTCGCAATATCTCAAATAAATGGAGATTTTGATGCCAAAGATCCGAAGATGGCTGCTTACCATAACACCGTTCTCAAAATGTCGGCTCGATTCGAGGTGCTCGAGTTTCATCATGTGGCTCGAGAAAGTAATCAAGCGGCAGATGTCCTTGCTCGCATCGGCACCAAGAGCGACCCCGTCCCACCTAACATCTTTCTGGAAAGGCTTTTCAAGCCATTCATGGTATGGCAAGGGGAGAGCAGCAACACCAGTCCAGATCCGATTATAACCCCAGATTCCAAACACACTAATATCATCGGGGGCTCAGCCACCGAAATAACGCTGTCGACCCAACTTATCATGGCAGTCATTGCTGCATGGACCAAACCCTTCTCGGCCTACCTTAATAGGCGAGAACTCCCAGAGGATCAGAATGAGGCGCACTGCATTGTCCGGCGCTCTAAAGCCTACAAGGTTCATGAAGGAGAATTCTACAAGAAAAGCTCTACCAGAGTATTTCAAAGATGTATCTCGAAAGAAGAATGGCGGCAACTCTTGGCTGAAATTCATGCCGGTCACGGTGGTCACCACGCTGCGGCTCGGTCCCTTGTAAGCAAGGCTTTCCGTACAGGTTTCTATTGGCCGACGGCCCGAGCAGATGCATAGGACCTGGTCCAACATTGTGTTGGATGCCAGCTTTTCACCAACCAAAGCCATATGCCACCCACCGCTCTACAAACAATCCCCATTACTTGGCCTTTCACGGTCTGGGGGCTAGATATGGCCGGACCCCTTAAAGGAGGAAGCCATAAGAAAAAATATCTCTTGGTCATGGTGGATAAATTCACTAAGTGGATAGAGGCCAAACCAGTTAAAACTCCTGAAGCTGGACCAGTGATAGACTTCATATCCGGTGTTGTGCACCATTATGGTGTTCCACATAGCATCATCACCGATAATGGCTCCAATTTCGCAGTCGATGAGGTAAAAACCTGGTGTGCTAATCTGGGCATTAAGCTCGATTATGCCTCCATCTATCGCCGCAAACAAACGGTTAAGTCGAACGAGCCAATGGTCTTATTATGAGCGGCATTAAGCCCAGACTAGTGCGGTCTTTGAAAGAATCAGACAAGCACTGGGTAGAGGAGCTCGACTCCGTACTCTGGGGGCTGCGGACCACGCCCAACCGCACTAGCGGATATACACCTTTCTTCGTGGTGTATGGCGCAGAGGCTGTGTTACCCTGCGACATTATTCATGACTCACCTCAAGTGCGCATGTATGAAGAGAGAGAGAGAGAGAGGCTGAGCTTGATCAGCAGGACAGCTTAGATGCCCTGGAGGAGGAGTGCGACGTCGCAAAAGCCCGGTCCGCATTTTATCAACAACAGGCCCGCAGATAACAAAGAAGAGAAGTACGGGCCAAGACTTATAACGTTGGCAAACTCGGTCTACGCTTGCTGGAGAAGAAAAAGGACAAACTCAAGCCAAGTGGGAGGGTCCCTTCTTCATTGACAAAGTTCTCACTGGAGGAACGTACCGCCTGCGTGATGCATCAGACAACCGCCTAGAGCCGAACCCATGGAACGCGGCCAGACTCCAAAGATTCTATGCCTAGCACCGAACTCTTTGTTCGTCTCCTTCTCCCGTCTGTTTCCATTATTTTTCCCTCTATTTTAACCTTTTATTTTTTAGCATTAAAGATCTTGTGCAGCTAAACCGCGCACCTATGACCTATGCATCCTAAAATGTGTACGTCCATTATACCTGGGGGCTTCTTGTACAGAAGCTTATTATTATTATTTCCCGGGCATTAAGCTCACCACATATGTGTCTTATCCGCGTATGTACCTTTTCTTCGCCATTATATGCATCGATATTACTTAAGTTTTGGCCAAGCTGGGTTGCTTGGCTCCTGTGCTTATGCCCTATGTTCCCGTTAGTTCGGCTAGGGTATAGAGGGAGCACCTCTGCGATTGTTACTCCCAGGTCATCCACATGGGTACCTCAGACTGGGTGAAGGTAAAAGCTAGCGTTCTTAAGGGAATAGACTAAAGATATTTTTTACTCATTACACTATGAACACCTAGATGTTATGTATGCTGCGAGTTATCAATCACAGTTCGGACATGCACGTTAACGCATGCTAACCCAGGGAAAGGAACTCTTAACGTAACTATTCTCTCCGGAAGATGTTTCTTACAATTAAAATGTAATATAACATAGCTAGCCGGATACTTGTCTATTTAAGCAACTATGACCCCTATGCCTGGTTTCCACGCATACCCCGGTCTATATTATCGAGCGGGTATTCAGAAACACTCCGGACCTTCGGGTCCAGAGGTCGAAGTGAAAAGGTCCGCCATGACAATCGTTTTACAATCCGGCTAGGGACAAATTTGTCAATTGAAGTACATAGTCGCTTGGACTCAAAAACTTCTTCCTCTTTGACATCTAACAGGCTATCTAGCTTACAATCCTGCTGGGAATACCTGGCGGCTACTTTTACCTGGTCATATACCAAACTAATGGGAATTTCCTTTCCATCTGACACTAAAGGTCCAACCCGAGCCATATGATTCAGATCGAGCTTGGTATACCGTGTTTTCACCATGGCCCAGGCCTCTCACGCACCTTCCCGGCAGGCCGATATCTTCCATAATCGGAAGCGCTACCGCGCTCCCTTGAAAAGCTATACAAGCTCCTCCATACTTCCTGGAGGGGAGAAGGACAGCCATAATGCCTTGGCGATACTTTGCATCACCTGCCGAGCTCTCTCGTGCAATTGCGACAGCTCTTTCAACAAATCGCCCGATGATCCGGACATCTCTTCTTCGGGGCGGCCTGTCAGCATACCTACAGAACTAACTCTGTTAGTACCTTTCCTCGCCGAACTACACGAAGGTAAGTTCGAACACATACTAAATATGCCACCGCGAAGCCTCTTATTTTCCTTCACGGAGTCAGCCAGCTGGGCCCACACATCATTCAGTTCTTCGCCTAGCTAGGGGTTGGAATCCTAGAGTTTGTTTTTCTCCTCCCTAACCCGTGTAAGTATACGTTCGCCCATGGCCAGTTGCCTTTTAGCTCCTGGTTCACCCGCTTGTGCGACTTCCGGTGCCTCTCCCGGATGATTTGACGATTCTGCCATAAGATATGCACATGTATTAATATTCCCGGTATATGATTATATTTTCTCGATTGAGGGGCACATTACCAGGTAATGCCTTCTTGGAATCCTCCAGTTCGGCGGTAGCAGCAGCTAGCTGGGTCTGACACTTTTCCAGCTCTTGAGACAACAGGTTGTTCTTCTCTGTGAGCACCTGGTTATACAATGATCCTTAAATCAGTCGTATCAACTGTTTCAAGTCTCGGGGGCTACTGGTATATAATTGTCAGACATGTACAAATGTGTACTTACCCGTATATCTTTCAAATATTTGTATGTGGCTCTGGTAAGCCCATCTTGAGCAGCTCGGATGTATGCACCGGCCGAGCTGAAGGCGTTGAAAGCCTCTCCTAAGAAACCGGGGTCGCGAAGAATGGCTCACCGGCGCCGATGATTCATCGCGCTTTCCACTTTAGAGTTTGTGACGGATACGTCATCCGAATCCTCTGTAGAAGGATAAGTCGGTGTCACTCCCGCATCAGCCTCTGTCCTCGAGACAGGGTTTGGAATCTGGCTGGTAGAGGCATGACCGGCAAGATTCCCGGACATAGTCTGGTGAACGCTTTTCCTGATAAAACACAATGGATAGTGTCACACTTTGATGTGACGTCTAAAGAGCGTATTTAAAAAACCATACCTCTTTGATGAAGGCTGGGCCGTGTTTTCATTTTCCTTCCTCTTCAAAGGCCTGCCTGGCGTAGGTGCCACTCTCTTGTGAGTCGCCTCAGGTGCAGCGTGGTGCACCGAGCGCCTCCCCTTTGGAGCACGAGACAGTGCGGTGGGTGAGGCAGAATAAGAATTCTTTCAGAGGAGATGTCTCCTGGTTACTTACATGTGAGGCAGGAAGAAGACCGGGATAGTCGGCAGTGATGGACACTTCCGTGCTGTCCTGGCTCGTGGGTAAAACACTCCATCCTCAAGCTCCACAAATATATCCAGATCCTCTTTGAATCCAGGGTCGAGGTCCCGCACTACAAAAAAAAGACACATCCGTGACATTTTGGGCCGAACAATTTTTTCTGTCATACTTATGACACTTCTATGACGATAATTGTGACAAAACCGGTATCATCATAGATGTGGTGGGCTCATACTTCTATGATAAAAAATCATGACAGAAAATGGGCTTTTCGTCCTGGGCAGGCCGAAGACGCAGCTGCATGACATTCTTTGGGACGTCCATGACGGAAAAAACCGTGGTAGAAGTGAGGGCGAGGAAAATTTTGGGGAGTTCCCGGTTATGGTGGGTGGTCGGGGGCCGAGCGATGCGCATTTCTCTCATACACGTATGCGCGTGTGTGCGAGGCGTTGGCTCTAACTGAACCCGAGCAAGGCGTTGGGCTCTAACCGAACCCGAGCGATTGCACTCTAGGCTACGCGTTACTGAACCCGAGCGAACGTTCGATGGCTGTTAACTGAACCCGATCGAGCGATTCGTTCGCTACTGCTGCTAACTGAAGCTGATCGATGCTGCCTCTGGATGAACAGTGAGCGTTGCGGGGGGGGGGGGTTGGATGAATAGTGAGTGGTGGGGGTGGATGAACAGGACACCGTGGCATTGCCTCTAGATGAATAGGACCCTGATCGATCGAGTCGGTTGGGGCTGGATGAACAGGACGACCCGGTGGAGGGCTGGATGAACAATAGACGATGGAGGGGTGGATGAACAGTATCCCGTGGAGGGGTGTTTGAATAGGAGCCCATGGAGAGGGGTGGTTGAAGAGTAGCTGGTGGAGTAGCGCGTGGTGGAGGCTGGATGAACAGGAGCCCGTGGATGAACAGTCGCAGGTGGAGGCTAGAGGAGGTCGACGGTGGATGAACAGTAGCCCGTGAGGCTGGAGGAGGTCGACGGTGGAGATGAACAGTATCCCGTGGAGTCCCGTTTTGCGGTACGCCACACCCCTGCCGATGAACAGGACCCCCGTTTCGACCGTAGTGCTCCAACACAAGTCCGTTTCATCCATTTTGCGGTACGCCACACCCTCACGATCAACAGGACACCTGTTTCGATCGTAGAAGGTTCGTTTCCTTCATTTTGCGGTACGCCAGACCCCTCCCGATGAACATGATCCCGTTTCGAACGTGGTCAGTCGAACACAAGGCCGTTTCCTCTGTTCTGTGGTACGCCAGGCCTCGTTTCCATCGCCTGTTCTGTTCAAGCCCTCCTGATGAACACGACGGCGCATTCCGTTCTGACCCAGCCGGTTGGCTCCCCATGAACACGACAACGATGTTGTTTGTTCGTTCCGACCCAGCCATGTACACGAGCCCTGGCCGTACGTATGCGCGACTAGGCATTCGAGACCCTACCCGCATGTACGTACGTGGTCGTATTTTCTTTCTTGCACACTGGCCGATGTACGTACGTGTACATGCTACGTGTGCGCCTCTACTACGACACGTGTGCGCCTCTACATCGACCAGTATGTACGTACACGTTCGCGACCAGAATGACAACGCTATGTACGCTTCGACCAGGTGGGTCCCGACTGTCAAGCACTTCCTTACGTGCGAAGATATAGATGGTGGGTCCCAACAGTCAGGGGGGTGAATCGTTTTTTTATTTTTTGCCTGAACGCACTTCCTTACGTGCGAAGATGTAGCTGGTGGGTCCCAACAGTCAGGGGGGCGAATCATTTTTTTCCCAGACGCACTTCCTTGCATGTGAAGATGTAGCTGGTGGGTCCTAGCAGTCAGGGGGAAATGTTTTTTCGTGAAATATGGTGGACCGTCCGGTGGGTCCCTGCTGTCAAGCAGAGGAATCATTATTTTCCGCGTAATAAGGAGGCACTTCCTTGCTGCGGCCATGGACCCAGCTGTCAGCCTCTCCACGTACAGTCCACGTCCGATGGAAGTCGTTCCTTGACCACGTTGACCACGCTGCGCCGAGAGCACCAGGGCGGTGGATGACGGTGAGGCCTAGGAAGGGGATGACGCAGAGCCGGGGAAGACGCGACAGTGGATGCCCACGTGTAGAGGAGTATGAGGGTTCACTCGTTCAGCTGCGGTATGAGGCTGCCGTCGCCGCAGAATAACAGGGGGTGTGGGGGAGTAGAGGGATGCCCTGGCCAGTGGTGGGAGTAGTAGGGGGCAGTGAGGCCTCCGCGGCATCACAGCCGGCCACGGGAGGCAGGAGCATGCAACACGACCGGTGCTGCTTTGGGCGGCTAGAGCAAGAAGACCAGAGGTTGAAGAAGCACTATGGCCGTTGGATGGACATGTACGGTCACTCAGCTAGAAACGTTCATATATTGACTAAAGTTGACAAAGGCCTCCGTCCCAATCAACTTAGTAGGCCCATAGGTTAGCCTCCCACCAAGGTGGGTCCCAGCTAGCAGGGGGTATTCATTTTTTTGTGCGTAATAAGGAGGCACTTATGGTGGGTCCGAGCTGACAGCGGGGTGAACATTTTTTTCATGAAATACGGTGGCCCGTTGAAAGCACAAGTTCTCCCTAGGTGGTTTTGGTAATTAATGTCAACATATCTCTTGTTGGACTAACACTTTTATCTAGTATGTTTCAGATAAGTTCAACAACGGAGTGGCATGGACTAAAGGATGTGGGAACTCCTTCAAGATGCTAAGGACAAAGGATTGGCTCAAGCTTCAAGCTCAAGACTCTTCATTTTATATTTTAGTGATCCAAGATCACATTGAGTCTATAGGAAAAGCCAATACTATCAAGGAGGGATGAGGTGTTGCATAATGAGTTTCTTGCTCCACAGTGCTTAGTGATATGCTCCAAAACCCTCAACTACTTACCCATTTCCACACATATGTCCTAAACCTAAAGTCAGACTCGGCTACACCGATTCTTTCTATCCGGCACCACCGAGTTCAGATGACATAGCCACTGCCACAAACCCTAGGCAAATCGGTCTCACCGATAGGGATCTCAGTCTCACCGAGATGGGATTGTAATCTCTCTATGTATGTCCATTATCAAAATCGGTCTCACCGAGTTTGAGCAATCGGTACTACCGAGATTACAATTCAAACTTCCTGGTTGACTCATTACCAAAATCGGTCCCACTGAGTTTGAGTAATTGGTCCAACCGAGTTTGCCTGACCAACTCTCTGGAAAACTTATTACCAAAATCGGTCCCACCGAGTATGTGTAACCGGTCTCACCGAGATTATGTTATGCCCTAACCCTAACCATATCGGTCCTACCGAGTTGCATTTCGGTCCCACCGAAAATCCTAACGGTCACTAGGTTTACTAAATCGGTCTGACCGAGTCTGTTGAATCGGTCCCACCGAGTTTGGTAAATTGTGTGTAATGGTTAGATTTTGTGTGGAGGCTATATATACCCCTCCACCTCCTCTTCATTCGTGAAGAGAGCCATCAGACTGAACCTACACTTCGAGCATACATTTTCTGAGAGAGAACTACCTACTCATGTGTTGAGGCCAAGATATTCCATTCCTACCATATGAATCTTGATCTCTAGCCTTCCCCAAGTTGCTTTCCACTCAAATCTTCTTTCCACCAGATCCAAAACCTATGGGAGAGAGTTGAGTGTTGGGGAGACTATCATTTGAAGCACAAGAGAAAGGAGTTCATCATCAACGCACCATTTGTTACTTCTTGGAGACTAGTGTCTCCTAGATTGGCTAGGTGTCACTTGGGAGCCTCCAACAAGATTGTGGAGTTGAACCAAGGAGTTTGTAAGGGCAAGGAGATCGCCTACTTCATGAAGATCTACCGCTAGTGAGACAAGTCCTTCGTGGGCGACGGCCATGGTGGGATAGACAAGGTTGCTTCTTTGTGGACCCTTCATGGGTGGAGCCCTCCGTGGACCCGCGCAACCATTACCCTTCGTGTGTTGAAGTCTCCATCAACGTGGATGTACGATAGCACCACCTATCGGAACCACGCAAAAAACATCCATGTCTCCAATTGCGTTTGAATCCTCCAAAACCCTTCCCTTTATATTCTTGCAAGTAGCATGCTTTACTTTCCGCTGCTCATAAACTCTTTGCATGCTTGCTTGCTATGTGTTGTGAATGTTAAACTTGTGCCTAAACTCCACTTAAACTTTAAGAAGTTAAAAACTGCAACTTTGTCACTTAGTGTTTAATCACCCCCCCTCTAGACACCTCTTCTCAAGGTCCTACAAGTGGTATCAGAGCTTTGGTCTCCATTGCCTTGGTTTAATCACGATTGGAGGAAGGTGGATGAGTCTACTTTGGGGAGTCTTAGACATAGAGTGCCTATATTGATGGGGAGTATTCTCATGAGTGGAAAAAATGAGATGCTTGTAATTTTCAATCAATATCATTTGAACAAGTACATTGCTAGCCCTTGTGCACCTCATGTTGATCCTAAACATCCTACTATTGATGACTCAATTGACATGATTAGGAATCTTAGAACTGCCGAACTTATCATTAGAGGATTGCCTAGAAACTTGATTGGATGTTTGCCTACTCTTAAGTGTTCCTACACTATATGGAAATTTCTTGAGGAACTCTTTCCAAGTTATTCCTTGAAAAATCTTGATGAAATTCTCCATAAGTTTATTGCCTTGAGTAAGATAAATACTAGGGATCCTATGTTTGGTGATCGTCTATTTGAGCTTACAAACCTTATGCGTGCCAAAGGAAATGTTGGAATTATTAGTGATATTATTTCCAAAGCTATAAAAAATCATAAGCAAGATCATTGTCAAACTCACTCTAACGAATTCCCCTCTCTAGGATTTGATCCACCACATGACGATGTTGAACATGGATACTATGATGAGGATGATGATAGTGACTTCGATCTTGATGATGCAATGAGACATTTTGGTCTTATGGAAAATCTTCGGGGATATATGTCAGGAGGAAAGGAATGGGTTCTTGATAGTGGATGTACCGATCACATGACCGGAGATAAAGACATGTTTCGTGAGCTTGCTGAAAATGATTGTCCTCGAAAGTATGTCACTTTCAGTGACAACTCAAAAGGTAACGTGGTTGGCCTTGGTAAGGTGTCCATATCACATGATAGCTCCATACAAAATGTCATGCTCGTTGAATCTCTTGGATACAACTTACCTTGAGTATCTAGACTTGCTGATTTCGGTTTCAATGTCCTATTTACTGAAGTAGATTGCCAAGTGTTTCGTCGAGACAATCATAAAATGGTCTTTACCGGTGTGCGTAGAGGTGATCTATACATGGTTGATTTCACTAAAAAGGCTCAACCTAAAACTTGCTTCATTGCTAAATCCTCAAAAGGTTGGTTATGGCATAGACGACTAGGTCATGTTGGTATACGAAACCTTGACTAGCTTATTAAAGGAAATCATATCCTTGGTGTTAACGATGTCATATTTGATAAGGTTAGACTTTGCAGCGCTTGTCAGGAAGGTAAACAGGTTGGAGGAAGGCATCCCGTGAAGAACATCATGACCACAAGGAGGCCACTCGAGCTACTTCACATGGATCTTTTTGGTCCCAACTCCTACAAGAGTCTCGGTGAAAATTCTTTTGGTCTAGTTATAGTTGATGATTTTTCAAGATTTACGTGGGTGTTCTTTCTCGATGATAAATCACAGGTTCAAAAGATCTTCAAAAACTTCGCTAGGAAGGCCCAAAATCAATTTGAAGTGAAGATCAAGAAGGTTCGCAGCGACAACAGAACAGAGTTCAAGAATGCAAATGTGGACACCTTTCTTGACGAAGAAAGGATTTCACACGAGTTCTCGGCTACGTACACACCTTAACAAAATGGTGTTGTTGAGAGGAAGAACCGGACGCTCATCAAAATGGCAAGAATGATGCTTGATGAGTACAAGACGCCAAAACACTTTTGGGCAGAAGCGGTTGAGACAGCTTGTCATGCAACAAATCGCTTGTATATTCACAAGCTACTCGGCAAGACGGCATACGAGCTCCTCACCGGTAACAAACCCCAAGTTGGATACTTTCGAGTATTCGGCTCAAAGTGCTACATTCTTGATAAGCATCATCGTTCTAAATTTGCTCCTAAGTCTCATGAAGGTTTCCTACTAGGTTATGGCTCAAACTCTCACACTTACCGTGTCTACAATAGTTTCACCCGGAAGGTTGAAGAGACGGTAGATGTGAAGTTTTATGAATCTAACGGCTCGCAAGTAGAGCAATTGCCAATTGATGTAGGAGACAAAGATCCTTCGGAAGCAATCCAAGACTTGTCTATTGGCAAGGTCCGTCAAACGGAGGTGAAGGACAGTACCTCATCCGTCCAAGTGGAAGCTTCTACTTCACGACAAGGTGAACCAAGAGTTGATACAGAAGCATCCACAAGTGGGACGCATCAAGATGATGAAAACGAGGAAGTGCATCAAGATGAACGTCAACAACCTCCTTCTCCACCACGACAGGAGAACGACAATGCCAACAATGAAGAAGGCCCAGAAGAAGAACAAGATGAAGAAGAAGTTCAACCAAGAACCAAGCAAAAGCTTTCACGAGTTCGAGCAAGAATTGCTAAAGATCATCCCGTCGAGCAAATCTACAATGATATCCAAACCGGGAGAATCACTCGCTCTAAAACTTGTTTAGCTAACTTTTGTGAAAACTATTCTTTCATCTCTAGCATTGAACCTATGAAGGTCGAAGAAGCATTGGAAGATCTGGATTGGATAAATGCTATGCATGAAGAGCTACACAACTTTGAGAGGAACCAAGTTTGGACATTGGTTGAGAAGCCCGACAACAACCACAACATCATCGGTACCAAATGGGTGTTTCGCAACAAGCATGATGAAGATGGACAAGTAGTTCGCAACAAAGCACGTCTCGTCGCCCAAGGCTGCACATAAGTCGAAGGTATGGACTATGGTGAGACTTATGCTCCCGTTGCTAGACTTGAGTCCATTCGCATCTTACTTGCCTATGCTAATCGTCATGATATCACCTTGTACCAAATGGACATTAAAAGTGCTTTTCTAAATGGTGAAATAGAGGAGGAAGTTTATGTTAAGCAACCTCCCGGCTTTGTCAATCCTAAGAAACCCAATCATGTTTACAAACTTCACAAAGCTCTTTATGGTCTTAAACAAGCTCCTAGAGCATGGTATAAATGCTTGACCAAATTCCTTATTGAAAAAGGCTTTGAAATTGGGAAAATTGATTCTACTCTTTTTACTAAAAGGGTTAATGGAGAACTATTTGTGTGCCAAATCTATGTTAATGATATTATATTTGGTTCAACTAACCCTCATTTTAGTGAAAAGTTTGGGAAGCTAATGTCGGAGAAGTTTGAGATGTCTATGATGAGTGAACTCAAATTCTTTCTTGGATTGCAAATCAAGCAAACTAAGGAAGGTACCTTTGTTTCTCAAACGAAGTACACCAAGGACTTATTCAAGAAGTTCAATATGCAAGAATGCAAAGGTATGTATACTTCCATGCCTACTAGTGGACATCTTGACTTGACCAAAGATGGTGAACCAGTTGATCAAAAGGTTTATCGCTCTATGATTGGTTCATTATTATATCTATGTGCTTCACACCCCGATACCATGCTAAGTGTGTGCATGTGTGCACGATATCAAGCTGCTCCTAAAGAATGTCATCTTAAGGTTGTGAAAAGGATAGTGACGCTACTAGAAACATGGAATTTGCCATCTGCCATGACAGATGGCAAAGGCATGGTCGGCGGATGGCAAAGGCTTTGCCATCTGCCAGCAGATGACAAACAGTTCTTCCAAAACCCTACCGGTAAAGGCTTCTTTGTCGTCTGCTGGCTGATGGCAAAGAGCCTGTGGCTTTGCCGTCTACTGGAAGATGGCAAAGCCTCTTAACTGGGTTAGCCCCGTTAGAAGGCTAACGGCATACTTTGCCTTCTGCAAGCAGATGGCAAAGGCTGCAGGCTGTTTGCCGTCTGCCAGCTGATGGCAAAGGCTGCAGGCTGTTTGCCGTCTGCCAGCAGATGGCAAAGGGTGCAGGCTGTTTACCGTCTGCCAGCAGATGGCAAAGGCTGCATGCTTTGCCGTCCGCCAGCAGATGGCAAAGAGGTTTGCCATCTGCTGTTAGATGGCAAAGAGCCCAAATAGGCCAGCCCAAATTTTACATGTAGATGACACGTGGCCTCTTTGCCATCTGCCAACTGATGGCAAAGCTCTTTGCCATCTGCCAGCAGATGGCAAAGTGACTATATTGCCCCATTTAATTTTGTTTTTTCTTATATCAATTCATTTTCACAGAAATCAAACACAAATATATTTATATGACCAATATAGCATATTCAACACATATTACCAATAGTCATGAACACATATGTATCTAACACATGTTACAAATAGTAGCAAGTTTCATCCATACATATACATAGTTTCATCAATATTACACAGTTTCATCCATAGGTAGCAAGTTTCACAAGGTCAAAACAAAAACTAAATACGAGCACTCCATCAACCCAAGCTTCCGTGATCTTAAGAAAATCTGTAAAATGGGAAAGAAGAAAGTTAGAAGAAGAAGACTAGAAGAAGAAGATTATTATGATGCAACTAAAATGTGAAGATCATTATGATGCAACTTATTTCTGTAAAATAGGTCATTTTGGAGCTAAGTATGGTTATTATGTGATTTTTGAGCTAGGTAAGCATACTAAGTCATTTTGATGTAAAACATGCTAAGGTCATTCTACAGCTAAGTAAGGTTATTATGTCATTTTGGAGCTAGCTAAGCATGTGATGTAATTTAGGAGCTAAAATATGTCATTTCTTAAGCATATTATGTCATTTTAGAGTTAGCTAAGCATATTAAGTCATTTTGGAGGAAAAGATGCTAAGTATAGGTCATTTTAGAGCTATCCTAGGTTAAATAGGTCATTTTTACGCTAGCTAAGCATATTAAGTCATTTCGGAGGAAAAATGCTAAGTATAGGTCATTTTAGAGCTATCCTAGGTTAAATAGGTCATTTTTGAGCTAATTAAGCTTATTACGTAATTTTTGAGCTAGCTAAGCATATTGAGTCATTTTGGAGGAAAAAATGCTAAGTATAGGTCATTTTAGAGCTATCCCAGGTTAAATAGGTCATTTTGGAGCTAAGTAAGGTTATTATGTCATTTTGGAGCTAGCTAAGCATATAAGTCATTTAGGAGCTAAAATATGTCATTTCTTAAGCATATTATGTCATTTTAGAGCTAGTTAAGCATATTAAGTCATTTTGGAGGAAAAGATGCTAAGTATAGGTTATTTTAGAGCTATCCTAGGTTAAATAGGTCATTTTTAAGCTAGCTAAGCATATTAAGTCATTTTGGAGGAAAGAATGCTAAGTATAGGTCATTTTAGAGCTATCCTAGGTTAAATAGGTCATTTCGGAGCTAGTTAAGCTTATTATTTAAGTTTTGAGCTAGCTAAGCATATTGAGTCATTTAGGAGGAAAAAATGCTAAGTATAAGTCATTTTAGAGCTAGCCTAGGTTAAATAGGTCATTTTGGAGCTAGGTAAGGTTATTATGTCATTTTGGAGCTAGCTAAGCATGTGAAGTCATTTAGGAGCTAAACTATGTCATTTCTTAAGCACATTATGTCATTTTAGAGCTAGTTAAGCATATTAAGTAATTTTGGAGGAAAAGATTCTAAGTATAGGTCATTTTAGAGCTACCCTAGGTTAAATAGGTCATTTTGAAGCTAGCTAAGCATATTAAGTCATTTTGGAGGAAAAAAATGCTAAGTATAGGTCATTTTAGAGCTATCCTAGGTTAAATAGGTCATTTTGGAGCTAACTAAGCTTATTTTGTAATTTTTGAGCTAGCTAAGCATATTAAGTCATTTTGGAGAAAAAATGCTAAGTATAGGTCATTTTAGAGCTAGCCTAGGTTGAATAGGTCATTTTGAAGCTAAGTAAGGTTATTATGTCATTTTGGAGCTAGCTAAGCATATGAAGTCATTTAGGACCTAAAATATGTCATTTCTTAAGCATATTATATCATTTTAGAGCTAGCTAAGCATATTAAGTCATTTTGGAGGAAAAGATGCTAAGCATAGGTCATTTTAGAGCTATCCTAGGTTAAATATGACATTTTAAAGCTAGCTAAGCATATTAAGTCATTTTGGAGGAAAAATGCTAAGTATAGGTCATTTTAGAGCTATCATAGGTTAAATATGTCATTTTGGAGCTAATTAAGCTTATTATGTCACTTTTGAGCTAGCTAAGCATATTGAGTCATTTTGGAGGAAAAATGCTAAGTATATGATTATGTCGCTAGTATCCATATGGCAGAGAACCCGGGCCGACATGAGTAGTCATAGAACCAAGGTGGCACAAACATACAGGGACAGACATACATGACCCAGTAATGCACGTGTCGGTCATCAGCGAGTGCAACCAAGTCGTAGCAAGCTACAAGGACTTTGGTGATACACCATGTGACATTTCCCTGTATGGACAGACACAGGAGCAAAGAAGGACACATGACGGTCAATCGATGTGTTTCGGAGCAGTAGCGAACTACCATGTCTCAGTGGAAGCACTAGGAGGCATTTCCCTGTATGGAAGGCTACCAAAGGCACACGACTAGGTGTCGAATCCCACACATACATTGCATTTCAAACATACACACATTATGCATGATATGTGTAGATACAACATGGCATCACAACAAAACTCAATTAAGCAAAACACTTGGGAAACTTACCGTCATCATGGAGGTATAGGTGTAGGTGTAGGTGTAGGACCGGTCGCGCCAGTCGCAGACGAAGAAGGATCGGTCGATGCTTGTCGGGAGTTACACTGCACCAAATATTATTTCCAATGTATCGTTAGCATGATGCAACTCAAATGTGAAGACTAGTAACTAATGACCGTTCAAATGAAACTCACCGTGCCCGCCGGAGCAATGACTGGCATCGGCGGAGGGGTCTGGCCGTTCTTCTCGCACATGGACTGCACATTTGGTTTTGACGAGTCAGTCATATTAGTTACTAATGAAAGGAACATTGCATGCATGATTTAGCTAATATGCAGAAGAAACTTACCACGAAGAGATCGTACATGGCCCGGTTAGCCGAGTCATTACGGTTCCTCTCCTCCTCCAACAGCCTAGCCGTCCTCTCCTCATTCTCCCTATCCCTCTCCGCCGCCTGTCGGTCCCTCTCCGCCAACTGCCGGTCCCTCTCCTCAAAAGCAGCCTGGGTCTTTGCTCTCTCTGCCTCAATAGCAGCCTGCAACACCACTCATTAGCATTGTAATCATCAACAGCCGCAAACACAATGTAATGGAGGAAAGGCTACTATAACACACACATTAGGAAGTTTTTTTGTAGTGATGTCGTATGTCTTGATCCCATTATCCCAAGCTTCTTGCAATTCATCCATAAGCGGCTGCATGTACACATTCATATTCTTCCCCGGATAGTTGGGCCCCGGAATTATCAACGTCAGGAAAATGTTCTTTCTTTGCATAATCTGTCCGGGGGGGAGATTGAATGGAATGACAAATACAGGCCACCAACTGTATTGGGCTGCCATCATACCAAACACATTGAACCCATCCGTGCTGATGGCTACTTGAGGATTCCTTGGATCTGCCGCTTTTTCATCATGCAATGCATCGAAGTGTTTCCATGCAGCACCATCCGATGTGTGTACCATCATCAGATTCCCATCTGCATCCCGTTTGGTTCTTTTGCCCAATTTGTGCCATGTCATCTGTCTGGCCGTCTCTTCGACCATGAATAGACATTGAAGTCTTGGTATGATTGGCATATATCGAAGAACGTTAATGGGGATTTTGTTCTGACTCTTCTCACCCATATCATTGTCTACCTCAACATACCTGGAAGACTTGCAAATGGGACAATAGTTCAAGTCCGCATACTGGAGCCTAAATAAGGCACATCCATTCTCACAAGCATCTATCTTCTCATAGGGCATCTTAAGTACACGGAGGATTTTGTCCGACTGGTACAGGTTTGCAGGCATTATATGGCCTTTGGGTAGAAAGCGTCCAAATAGTGTCACTATCGCGTCATAGCATTCTCTGCCCAAGTTGAATTGAGCCTTCAAAGCCATTACTTGTGCGATGGCATCCGACTGACAAATCTCGGTGTGCTCGTGGAGAGGACGCTTCGAAGACTCCAACATATCATTGAAGGCCTTTGCAGATTCCTCCATCTCATCGTCCGAATCCCGAGCATCATCAAAGTCTTGCACCATGTCTTCCATCCCGGTACCATGCTCGTCGGTGCGACGACGGCCCTCCTCAGCTCTGGAACGTTGGGCAGACTCACCGTGAAATGTCCACATCGTATAACCGGGCGTAAAACCCCACTTCGGCAGGTGTTTGATCATTTCAAACTCTGACATCTTATGATTGTTATCGCACTAGACACAGGGGCACCAGGTTGTTTTCTGTCCATTTGCAAATGCGGCTCTGATAAACCCCTTGGTTTTTGTCATCCATTCAGGGGTCATGTCTTTCTGACTAGGGTGACCGGTGTACATCCACACACGATCACTCATCTTGCCTAGCTATTGGACACACAAGGAATACATACATAACTTAGCAAACCATGTTCATCAGTTAATAGAGTTTCTCAGTTTTATTATGTCCATGCAACCTAGACGCTAATAGGTAAAGATAGGTCCTAATCCCACCTGAGTATGTGTAGATTGGGTTCGTTTTCCCATGCTCTACTCCGGATCCGACACAAAATTTCGACAGCACCTCCCCGCTGTTCTCCTGATACACGTCTCGGCAATAAGTAGAAAGGATGTGTACCCGGAGAACAACAGAGAGGCACTGATGAAATTCTGCATCGGGTCTGGAGCAGAGCATATGGGAAAACGAACCCAATCTACACATACTCGGGCTGTCCATGGACAACGTTGGACAATTCCAAAGAATTACGGTTATAAATATGCAAATGAATGCCTATTTATAGATGTAACCCTTTCGAATGGGAGACGCATAGTGGTCACGCATACTGATGATTGAATACACCTATAGCTAGCAAGTTTCATCGGCACGAAGACGGGAACAGAGAAAATGAAGGGGGAGAGGAGGAGATGTCGTTTGTGCTCACCCACGAACGCAGGGGCAGAGCTCGTCGAACGCACGGGGAGGTCGTTGAACACCAGAACCTCACAACGATGAAACAACTGCACATTTATATCCACTCGATCAGCGCAAATATATATGATGTTTTTCATAACAAAATTGGAAAATATATGACCTAACTCATAATTCACAAATATCTGACCCCGTCGGCCTCTAGAAGGCCGAAGAGCACCTTTTCGGTCAACAGGAGGTCGAAGAGGTGTCGGGTGTCAGGGGTGTCGTGGTGTCAAAGGGACAAAGATAAATTCTGTCCGGCAAAAGTGGACTGTAAAGAAAAGCCTACTACATAATCCTCAAAACATCTATAAGCATATCCTAAATCTAGGCTGCATGCATGTGTTTTTTGGAAGTCTAAGAAGAAAAACAACTAACATGCCTTTTAGTGTGCACTTAAATAGTCTGTCCGCTGTACAATGTGATTTTTTCCAGTAGGGGTATAAGCGAGAACTCATAGACATCTTACCTTGGGCAAGAAGTGCTCAAGCGAGGAAACGACAGTGACCAAGGCAGGATCAAGCCCAATCTCCTCCTTTGCCTCCCTTAATGATGTTGCTGCATCATCAGTAGCACCCTCCTCTGCCTTTCCTCCGGGCAATGCAACCTCCCCTGCAAATCTCTAGTGGAGAAAATAAAATCAGATAGGGTTTATCCAGCTCGTGTCTAGGTTGGTATCTATTTGTGAATCAGATAGTGTAACATATTATTTTAAAGGTCCATTTTTACACATCAGAATGAATTGTATATGCTAGGATTTTTGATGCACACCTATTTTCTGAGTGGTGCCAAATATGTGATCATCCAAATGCTAGTGACGCGGCCTATAGTCGGTATGTTATGCAGTTGCAACATATTGGCCTGCTGAAGGGAGACGAATTCACTAAATGTTTCTTCTGAATTCTCACGGTGATTATTCTACTCGTAGATTATACTTTGTCTGTCTGTGTGTGTGTGTATTACTTTTTTTTACTTTCATGCTAATTTTTTAATAAATCAGGAACTTGCTGTTGCACACTCTCTAGTCTCTGAGCAAATTAATGCTCCTGGTGTATTGTCTCAGCAGTCATCACTTATATCATATTTCCCATTTGCTAAAATGGTGTAGATCACATAGCTCCAGTCATGTTTAATCAGGGGTCTTCAAACATTTTCTGCAGGTTGGGGGGTCTTCAGATCACATAAGTCAAAATGGTTCTCAGCTTTTTGAACATATCTATACTACTATATAGTGTACGAGTTTTAGAATTTCGAATCATAAGCCTAAGAAGCAATTTCAGCCATTGATGGCATTGATCCTAGGGTCCAAAGTGAAGGGATTCGCATGTACAGTACTCACTGTGCAAACGCACTTAACTCTAGAGAAATCGAGAAACTCTCCACAATTGTTTATTGCAGGATCCTTCGACACTTTCTATAACTGCACCAGTAGTTCGCAGCCACTACAATGCCCTGTGCTCCTATCTTTCACCTTCAGCATCACAGGATTTTTTATGGCCATACGCAAATACCAGAGGATGTTGTGAGTGTGGCAAGCTGTTGGGTTTCACGCCCGCACAAGGCATCAGAGAATTTTATGTGCCCAAATATTGTACCCCGTCTGCGTGTCAGAATATAGCAGAGTTGGTAGTACATTAGCTAAGTCACCATGTGATTAGAGTACAGCACAGTACCAATACCTGAGACTGATAACTTTTTGGTGCGTACATTTTCTTCTAAGTTCTGCAACCATAAAAATATTGTTCTTTATAGAACCGATGTGATTATAAGATAATTTATTTGTATGATATGCATTGCTAAAGAAAATATTATTACATTTGCATCAGAACCCCCACGGTAGGAGGATAAGTGATATTATGAATTTATGATAACTGTGACAAGAACTTTTTTTTGGGATAACTACCATAATAGATTTACGCACAAACAAAAAACAACGGTTGAATTGTTAGAATTCTCAAGAGCAATGTGTTTGTTTTGTCCTTTTGCAAAAATCATATGGAAGATTTGTATTCACAAATTGCACGGGCTGTGCACGTACCAGCGTACTAGTATAAGCAGCAGAGCATGAACATGTACATGGAGAGGTGGTTGGGCAGCAAAGAGGGCATCACCTTCGCAAAATCAGAAGAGGTGGTCGGGGAGGCAGAGAATCGACACAGCCACCGGGTTCTTTGGCGGAAGACGGCGAGAAGGACGGGGATGACTTGTCGGGGACGGAGGAGCCGGTCGGTGATGGCGGCAGACGAGGGCGGGGTTGTGTGGTCGGGGATGGAGGAGACGGTCCGTGACGGTGGCGGACGAAGGCAAGCAGGGCGGGGATGGCTTCACAGCATGGACGAGCAGCGGCTGCCGGCGCTGAAGGTGCAGTCCGCCATGGCTACTGCGTGCGGCGGCTAGGGTTGG
Organism: Triticum aestivum; assembly: GCF_018294505.1. Lineage (NCBI taxonomy): Eukaryota > Viridiplantae > Streptophyta > Magnoliopsida > Poales > Poaceae > Triticum > Triticum aestivum. The sequence continues at coordinate 293,930,751 of NC_057810.1, read as the reverse complement.
GGAAGGGGAAAGAGCCTCGAGGGTTGGGGGAGGGGGCGGCACCGTGGCCTAGAACGGTGGAGGGACGGGCGCAGGGGCGGGCTGCGGTGGCGGGGAGGGGCTGGCCAGCGGCGCTGCTGGGCGTCGTCCAGAACGCGGGGCTGGGGCGCGCGGGTGCGGTGGTGGGTGAGTTTTTTTTTGAGATAACGGTGGTGGGTGGGTGAGGTGGGGAGAGAGAGAGTGGTGGGGCCGGGTTGGGAGAGAGAGAGGGGTGGGGCCGGGCTGGGAGAGAGGGGAGGAGATTTTTTTTAAAGAAGAGATGGGAGGAGATAGTCCGACTTCTTTGCCATCAGCCAGCGGATGGCGAAGGCCCATATGTTTGCCATCAGCCAGCGGCTGGCAGATGGCAAATAGGTGGGGCTACTGGGCCGTTACAACGCCGTCATCCATTGGGCCCCACCTACTTCTTTGCCATCTGCCAGCAGACGGAAAAGATTCTTTGCCATCTACTGGCAGATGGCAAAGAGGTGGGTTGATAGGCCGTTACAGCACTGGACCGTACCCACCTCTTTGCCATCTGCCAGCGGATGGCAAAGATTCTTTGCCATGGCTGGCGGATGGCAAAGAACTGGATGATGGCAACCACGTTCTTTGCCATCTGTCAGTTCTTTGCCATCTGTTTTTTGTAAGCAGATGGCAAAGACGTTCTTTGCCATCCGCTGGCAGACGGCAAAGAGCTGACTGATGGCAAATTCCCTATTTCCAGTAGTGTGAGATACTTAATCCATACACCAAATTTTGGCATTTGGTATCCTAAGAGGGCCTCTTTCAATCTTTTTGGCTACTCCGACTCGGATTATGCCGGCGACAAGGTTGATAGAAAGTCCACTTCGGGTACTTGTCAATTTCTTGGTAGATCTCTTGTGTCTTGGTCTTCTAAGAAACAAAACTTGGTATCCTTATCCACCGCCGAAGCGGAGTACATTGCCGTTGGTTGATGTTGTGCTCAATTACTTTGGATGAACCAAACTCTTAAAGGTTATGGGATATATGTGAAACATCTTCCATTGCTTTGTGACAATGGAAGTGCTATTAAAATTGGTCATAATCCTGTACAACATTATCGAACTAAGCATATTGAAGTTCGTCATCATTTCATTCGAGATCATGTTGCTAAGGGTGACATTAATCTTAAGCATGTTTGCACCGAAAAGAAATTAGCGGATATATTCACTAAACCTCTTGATGAGAAAGTGTTTTGTAGGTTAAGGGGAGAATTGAACATCATTGATGCTTCAAACTTGGAGTAGAAGCTCCATTGGATACATGCAAGACATGAGCTTATGACTAATCCTTGATATTTCTCTTGGATGTATTTGCATCTTGCATGTCATCTAACCCATGTAGGTACTTGGTTGAATCAAATTCCATGAGATTGTAACCTACTCACATCTTGAGCAATCTCTACATCACCAAGTTTCTACACTATGGTGGTTGAAGACAAGGAAGCACGGAACCATTCAAACATATCCTTTGACAAATTCTATGTTGAGCTTCATGATTGTCATTTTTGGATCCACAAGTGCTCTTCCTTGCAAGAAATAACCCATGTAGGTAGATGGACTCAAATTCCAAGTGGTGCTCCCAACTCTTGATGAGCTACATCAACCTTGAGCAACCCACACAAGTTCAACTACATGGACAACACCACCAACCAAGGTATGTTATTCCATCTTAGAGAAGCTTTACTCCAAGTCATGAGCTAAAGCAACTCGACAAGATGTGAATACATCAAGATGCTTAAACGAAAAATGGCAACCCCATTTTGAGCTTAAACGATGAGTATGACCTATGATCAAGTGATCTCACTTGACTCCTAAGTCAATATACTCTAACATAGGTGACTTTGTCGCCGACCATCTCTAGATTTCCTTCTGTTTGCTCTGCATTTTCTGCATCTAATTCCTTGCATATCTTTCAGTAAATTCCTTGCAAATCTTTGTGATATCTTACTAGTCTAGTGAGCTGAGGTGAAAAGTATTTTCTCTGCGATGAACTCGGTTTCACTGATTTGTTGTTTTCGGTCCAACCGAACCTATCGGTACAACCGAAGCCTACCACTCGGTGCCACCGATTTCACAACAGGAAAAATAGTTTGACACTTATTCTGTGTTTCTTCTGATCCAGCTCCACTCAATGAATCTTGTCCTCTACAAGCATCACATTTTTAATATTGCTTTGTGCTGTGACTCAAGGACCAAACCCATTCACGACAAATTCCAGAAGACACTTCTTGGAAATTGATGTCAAAGGGGGAGAGAGAGATCACATCAAAGCTTATCATTTAGAGAAAGATCACATCAGAGAAAGAGTATATCACCTCCTCAGGGGGAGAGAGATCCTTAGGGGGAGAGAGAGATCTCCAGGGGGAGAGAATACTTAAGTAGAAAGTATTTCTCAAGGATCCTAGATGCTTGGTGTTCAAGAGGAGAGATGCCACATGTCTTCTTGAGGGGAGAGACATGTTCATATGATCTTTTGTGCTTATTTGCATTAGCTTGCATTAGCTCTGTTCATCATTTATATCTTTCGGCTCTGATTTTCTATTCCCTATCTTCTCCCAGTATCCCATGCTAGATTCAGGGGGAGCAAGACATCTAAGGGAAAGAAATCATTTTAATTCATTGCATATCTTTACTCTTGGGGACATGTCTAATCCAATGTGGTACTTAGTACTCACTCTCTACATGTCATCCTAGTCTTGGTATTCTAGTAGTTTCTTCTGTTTGCTCTGGCTAGTAGATGTACCTGTGTTATCAAACCTTGTTTGTGTAGGTTCATTCCATCCTAAGCCAACTCAAGACTACAAGGTAAGTATATGTATCACAATCATGTGTATGAGGGATTCTTGCTGATGTACATACTGTTTGCAAGAAGGACTCATGAGCATGAAGGTATTTTCTTTAATATTCTTTGCTCTGATGCATATGGCCAAGATACATGTAACACATTGCCTACTCTATCATGGTTATGCTCTCACATGCTTTTATATTCCATATTCACATGATTGCATACATGTAGGGGGAGCCTATGCTTGTTACATGTCCTTCCAAAGCTTTACTTACTATTCTCTATATCTTTATCTAAAGCTTTGATGTATGTTGTCATCAATTACCAAAAAGGGGGAGATTGAAAGCACAAGTGCTCCCTAGGTGGTTTTGGTAATTAATGTCAACATATCTCTTGTTGGACTAACACTTTTATCTAGTATGTTTCAGATAAGTTCGACAATGGAGTGGCATGGACTAAAGGATGTGGGAACTCCTTCAAGATGCTAAGGACAAAGGATTGGCTCAAGCTTCAAGATCAAGACTCTTAATTTTATATTTTAGTGATCCAAGATCACATTGAGTCTATAGGAAAAGCCAATACTATCAAGGCGGGATGAGGTGTTGCTTAATGAGTTTCTTGCTCCACAGTGCTTAGTTATATGCTCCAAAACCCTCAACTACTTTCCCATTTCCACACATATGTCCTAAACCTAAAGTCAGACTCGGCTACACCGATTCTTTCTATCCGGCACCACCGAGTGCAGATGACATAGCCACTGCCACAAACCCTAAGCAAATTGGTCTCACCGAGAGGGATCTCGGTCTCACCGAGATGGGATTGTAATCTCTCTGTGTATGTCCATTATCAAAATCGGTCTCACCGAGTTTGAGCAATCGGTACTACCGAGATTACAATGCAAACTTCCTGGTTGACTCATTACCAAAATCGGTCCCACCGAGTTTGAGTAATCGGTCCAACCGAGTTTGCCTGACCAACTCTCTGGAAATCTTATTACCAAAATCGGTCCCACCGATTTTGTGTAATTGGTCTCACCGAGATTACGTTATGCCCTAACCCTAACCATATCGGTCCTACCGAGTTGCATTTCGGTCCCACCAAAAATCCTTACGGTCACTAGGTTTACTAAATCGGTTCGACCGAGTCTATTGAATCGGTCCCACCGAGTTTGGTAAATTGTGTGTAATGGTTAGATTTTGTGTGGAGGCTATATATACCCCTCCACCTCCTCTTCATTCGTGAAGAGAGCCATCAGACTGGACCTACACTTCCAGCATACATTTTCTGAGAGAGAACTACCTACTCATGTGTTGAGGCCAAGATATTCCATTCCTACCATATGAATCTTGATCTCTAGCCTTCCCCAAGTTGCTTTCCACTCAAATCTTCTTTCCACCAGATCCAAAACCTATGAGAGAGAGTTGAGTGTTGGGGAGACTATCATTTGAAGCACAAGAGCAAGGAGTTCATCATCAACGCACCGTTTGTTACTTCTTGGAGAGTGGTATCTCCTAGATTGGCTAGGTTTCACTTGGGAGCCTCCGACAAGATTGTGGAGTTGAACCAAGGAGTTTGTAAGGGCAAGGAGATCACCTACTTCATGAACGTCTACCGCTAGTGAGGCAAGTCCTTCGTGGGCGACGACCATGGTGGGATAGACAAGGTTGCTTCTTCATGGACCCTTCATGGGTAGAGCCCTCCGTGGACTCGCGCAACCGTTACCCTTCGTGGGTTGAAGTCTCCATCAATGTGGATGTACGATAGCACCACCTATCGGAACCACGCCAAAAACATCCGTGTCTCCAATTGGGTTTGAATCCTCCAAAACCCTTCCCTTTACATTCTTGCAAGTTGCATGCTTTACTTTCCGCTGCTCATAAACTCTTTGCATGCTTGCTTGCTATGTGTTGTGAATGTTAAACTTGTGCCTAAACTCCACTTAAACTTTAAGAAGTTAAAAACTGCAACTTTGTCACTTAGTGTCTAATCACCCCCCTCTAGACACCTCTTCTCAAGGTCCTACACCGTCTGGTGGGTCCCAACTGTCAGGGGGAAATGTTTTTTTCGTGAAATACTGGTGGCCCGTCTGATGGGTCCCTGCTGTCAGGTGGAGGAATAATTATTTACCCCGTAATAAGGAGGCACTTCCTTGCGGCTCTCGTGGACCCAGCTGTCAGCCTCTCCACGAACAGCACTCTTCCGATGGAAGTCGGTGGTTGACCACATTGACCATGCCGCGCCAAGAGCACCATGGTGGTGGACGATGGCGAGGCCTAGGAAGGGGACGATGCGGAGCCGGGGAAGACGCGGCAGTGGAAGCCCGCGCCGACAGGAGTATGAGGGTTCAGCTGTTCGGCTGCGGTGTGAGGTTGCCGTCGCTGCAGAATAACAGGGGGTGTGGGTGAGTAGAGGGATGGCCTGGCCAGCGCTGGGAGTAGTAGGGGGCGCTGAGGCCTGCGCGGCAGCACAGCCGGCCACGAGAGGCGGGAGCAAGTGGTCCCGTCGGTGCTGCTTTGGCGGCTGGTGCAAGAAGATTAGAGATTGAAGAAACGCGACGGCTGTTGGATTGACATCCAACGGTTATGTCTGCTAGAATCGTTTGTTGACGTATACAATAACTAAAAAAATCTTGCATATGCATCAACTAAACAGGCCCACAAGTCACCACTCCCTCTTTTTTTAATAATCTATATATAGCTCATGGCAACTTCTTCTGCAATTTATTGTAGTCGCTTTTTTTGGTTGGCCAGGGCCAATTTCGCATATTTCTGTGGGTTCCAAACTATTTTTAATACCGAAATGTCGAGCCAGATTTAATGTACTTTGAAGGTATATTTAAATTAGGTTAATGCCCAGTGAAACAGGAATCTGAAAATGTGAAAAAATTCACAAATTATAAAGTAATTGCCAATTTGTCATCTATTTTTATATTTACAACCCATTTCATATTACTTTCAATATTTGCAGGCGTCCTGAAAGAGTTGCAGCCCATCAGGGTGTAGAAAAATAAGTAGGCCTGGATTGGGTATTCGTCAGAAAAAATAAACTGGGCTCATTTTCACAAAGAAAAAATAGCTGGGTTGGTCACATGGTCAACATAAAATATAAGCCTGGGCTAGACGGGCCACAGCTCAGTTCAACATCTCAACAATAACGAAAAAAATACTGCTCAAGCAACTACGTCCTAGGTGTCAGCCAATCTTGTGTTGTTCTCTTGTCTATTGACGATATACGCTCACAATGTCGTGGGTCCCAGATGTCAGGAAAACACTAGGAGGAAGCATTATTTTTCCATACGCTGACATAGTGGGACCCTACTGTCATCCTCTCCATGTACTTCTGCCGATTCCTATTGTTTGTTGACCATGTTGACAACGCGAGAGGGCGGCGCCGCAGCGAGCGCACCAAAGCGCGCGAAGTATGTCAGCATTGACGATTTAGGAGACGGTGGGGCGGCGATGCGTGCGCTGAGGCGCAGGCAGCCGTGGAAGGCGGAAACAGGCGGCCCCGCTGGCGCTCGTTTGGTTTTGGCGGCTGGAGGAAGACAGGACTGAAGAAACACGACAGACTGTAAAAGCAGCGGGAGTACTTAACAACCTTAACTGAAACCAGCAGGGGCACTTAACAACCAAAGCTGAAACCAGTATGAGTACTTATACAGGTTCAACCGTACAAAGCACGCCTCGAACAGTGCTACTTTGCCTACCGTTAACCAAGGGTGAGGCCGCCAAGCCCCAGGACAAGGCCCAGGCGCCACCCCGCGCATCCACAACCTTCTGAAAGCGGCTTCATCTTGCAATGTGGTCAATAAATAGGATATTCGCTTTAGAGCCATGGAAAAGCATGAACATAATCTTTTGTCCTATTCTCCAAGATGGACGGGCCTTCATTACTTGAGACCACCCATGAATAAGTATCTTTTCACCTTCAAGGGGAATGGAGTAGGTCGACATAAACATCATGTTGTGACCAAGTGCAAGTCTGACCCGACCATGGTCAGACATCTGTATAGGAACAACAGAACTGAGCAGTTTCTGTTTCAAGAAGATCACAACTGTAAAACTGTGTATAAGCAATAGTTTATGAACAACATATATAACCGAAAACAGCTCGTACCATAAGTTTCGCAACACAGTTGGACCTGTTCAACTAGTGCAGCAATGGCACACATATCCCACATAGCCTTCCACCATTGAAACGCCCCTCAAGGACCTCAAGACGATCAATAAAGTGTAGGAGCTTGTGGATGTCGTCCCAGTCTACTTCAGTGCCATCAGTAACAGCCGAGTTATTACAGAATAACAAACAAGCAGCCTCCTTAACTCTGAAAAAGCTACACGTGCCACCAATTATAAGAAAATATTAGTTAGAAGTATCATCTTCGTGAGATATTCGGTTGCTACTTCTAAAGTTAAATTGTGATTACTTAGACAAAATAGGTGGATTAACAAGTAATCGAGGTAACAAGCAAGAACGAGATACAAAACTAACATGGATGAACCATTGGAACGACGTCGGGGTGGAAGATTGCAGTGAAGATGAGACCAGGTTCTGCTATTTCCATTAACATTCGTGCGCCAACTTTCAGTCTGTAACACTTGAGAAAGTTTATCCAAGTTCGGCCATAAAAAAAGCAGCGATCTTCTTGGTTCATGAACCCAACTTGGTACTTATATCCATGGCTTGTCTTCACTAGGACCATTAAACTAGTGTATTCAGTTATGGCAAGGCTGAGCATCTTGAGTACATGTGTTCTGGCAGAGCAAATAATGCACAACAGGAAAATTAATATGAGAACACAATGTATTCCCTATCCAAATATAGAAATAACTTCTTCCTTCACGTCAGTGTTGACCATCGTACTAGTAGTACCTTTTATCCAAATATAGCAATCCAAATTTCCAAATTAGTCGACAACATGTTCAAAGAAAAAACCACCCTCCCGGATAGAACACTACTAGGAAAAGGGCTATAGATAATATGAACAATAATGGCGCACCACACATGTCGTGCACCACTACTATATAGCTGTGGCGCACCATGTGTTGGTATGCCAATAGTGTCCATCACACTAATGGCGCACCACACCCACGGTGCGCCACTACTAACACACTTTTTTTTATTTTTCCAAAACTAGTAATGGCGCACCAGGGCACAGTGCGCCATTACTAGTTTGAACTAGTAATGGCGCACCACTCACCCGGTGCACAACAAATTCTTTTTACTCTTTTCTTCAAAACTAGTAATGGCGCACCAGTGTATAGTGCGCCATTACTAGTTCAAACTAGTAATGGCGCACCACATACACGGTGCGCCACTACTAACATTTTTTTTGCAAAACTAGTAATGGCGCATCACCTAACTGGGGCGTCATTAGTAACCAGGGTTACTAATGGTGTATTGATAGGTGGTGCGCCATTAGTAACCTGAGACCAGATAGATATTTTGGACAGCCACCTACCACACTCACTTTCCCCACTTCATTCTCTCCACCTCCTCCTCCAAGCTTGTCTTCGCTGCCTCCTCCTCATCACCTCATTTGCACCATAGATTCATCCAAGTTAAATTACCTTTTTTGAAAGGTAAGTAAGGGGAAAGCTTTCTTTATGTTGTAGATCTACTTTTTTTCTCCCTCCAACAACGTGCACATGCACTTTTTATGGCCTAGCTAGATCTATGTATATTTGTGGTGTTGCATATGTTTGTGGTATTGCATATATGTTTGCGTTTGCAGGTACCGGTATTTGAAATGCAACAGTTGCCAATATTTTCCCGGAATGTTGACTCATTTCCGTTTCGGCGAGAATTTGGCACTATGCATTCTTTTTGGTCCTATTTTTAGGCAAAGTCATGCCAAAAATTTTCTTGGTTCTAAAATATCATTTTGCGCTACCCCGCAGGCGACCATGGTACGCACGATGACCGAAGGAATAGTGAATAGGTTTTTGAGCTCTGCGAAGGCCGAGATGCTTCAAAAGAATGAGACGGAGATAAGATGTCTGTGTCCAAGATGCAAGCTGAGGAGCCTTATGGATCCGGATTCCATACAGGTGCGGGACCACCTGCTCTTGCGTGGTTTCATGGATGGCTATCGGTGGCAAGGTGATGAAGATGATTATGAAGTTGTCCATGGGGCCCGGGCAAGAAATGAGGAAGGGCAGCAAAACAACCGCGGCGAGGGCGGGCGAGAAGACGAAGAATCTCCAGGACATGATCACGAAGTAGATCCAGTACACAGTCATCATGTAGAAGATGCCAGACATGATGATGAGGAAGATGCCAGAGCAGACGAAGGGCATGATCATGAAGATGAAGATGCCGGAGCAGACGACGATGGACCATCGATGGGCTGGGTGCAGTACCCTCATATTCAAGAGCTGCTTCTCAAGCAGACGGATAATGCAAGAGCTGCCGCCCGAGAGAAAGCCAAGCTGGATCAACTGGAGATAGACGCGGTTACTCCATTGTATGAAGGATGCATGCCCGAGGATACCCACCAGAAAGTAACGGTCATGGCTCTGGAATGAAGGTAAAATACAAAATGACCGACACATCCTTCGACGAGAACATGTCATTCTGGCACGAACGTCTTCCCAAGGGGAACAAGTGCCCGACCAGTTTCGAGGAGGCGAAGAAAATCGTGTGTCCTCTGGATTTATAGCACGTGAAATACCATGTGTGCATGAACAATTGCATCAGTTATCGGGACGAGCATGCGGAGTCTACCATATGTCCGATGTGTGGTGTCACTCGATAGAAGAAGAGGAAGAAAGCTCCTCGAAAAGTGGTGTCGTACTTTCCGATCACTCCTCATCTGCAACGGTATTTGGCAGACCCTAAGCTAGCAAAGCTCCTGCGTTGGCACACGGATAGGGAGGACAAGAAGCGAGAAGATGAAGCAAATGATCCGGAGATAAATAAAAAAGACAAGATGCTGAGTCACCCTAAGGATGCGAGCCAGTGGCAAGCGTCGAACTTCGAACACCCAGAATTTGGGAACGATCCAAGGAACATCATGCTGGGCGTGACCACCGATGGAGTGAATCCGTTTGGCAGCCAGAGAAGCACACATAGCACCTAGCATGTGTTTGTGTGGATGTACAACCTTCCCCCCTGGTTGTGCATGAAGAGGAAGTACATTCACATGAGTATGCTAATTGAAGGGCCGAAACAACCATGGAACAACATCAATCTGTATCTGGGGCTGCTGAAAGAGGAGCTAGACACGCTGTGGAAAACGCCATCCAATACATGGGACGCCGCAGAGAAAGAATATTTCCCTATGAGAGCCGCACTGCTCACGACGGTGCACGACTATCTCGGTTACGGATATGTCGCGAGGCAGGTGGTTCACGGATTTTCTGGATGCGTCAGGTGCATGGATGACACAACGTATCGCCAGCTAGATAGAGATCCCGGGTCTTTGAAAACCGTGTTCATGGGACATCGAAGGTGGTTTCGCGACGATGAATCATGGAGAAAATGCAAGGATCTGTTTGGTGGTGAAACCGAACCCCGAAGACGCCCGCGTACGAGGAGCGGCGAGGAAATAGACGAGCTATTTAAAAAATTGGAAAGATTGCCCACTGCCGGGAAAGAAGCAAAAGGCGCCAGAGCCGGGAAAGAAGCGAAAGGCGTCAGAGCCGCTGCTGAAGATATGGAAAATGAGGTCTGTTTTCTAGTACTTGCTACTGGAAGATCCACCGTGTGCCTCACAGCCTTGATTACATGCATATCACGAAGAACGTGTGCGAGAGTCTGCTTGGTACCCTACTCAACATGCCAGAGAGGACCAAAGATGGGCCGAAAGCAAGGGAAGACTTGAAATCAATGGGCATCAGGGAGGAGCTTCACACTAATGATGATGATGATGAGGCGAAGCAGGACACGGAAAGTCGTCGCAAAGGCAAAAAGGCCAAGAAAACCATAAATGACTTCCCTCCCGCGTTCTTCACTCTAAGTCAGGAGGAGATTTAGCAGTTTTTCACCTGCCTTGTAGGAGTACAACTTCCTTACGGTTATGTGGGGAAGATAAGCAAATACCTAGACTCAGCGAAGCAGAGGTTCAGCAGGATGAAGTCTCATGACTGTCACGTGTTGATGACACAGATACTTCCAGTTGCAATCCTTGGGATCATGGACGCGCACGTCCGTGAAATGCTATTTGTCCTATGCAACTTTTTCGACGTCATCTCTTGAAAGTCTATTGGCGTGAGGCAACTCATAAGGCTAGAGGAAGAGATCATGGTGATACCATGTGAGCTTGAGGTGTACTTCCCGCCTGCATTCTTCGACGTTGTGGTGCATCTGCTGGTCCATATCGTGGAAGATATCATCCAACTCGGGCCGACGTTCCTGCACAGCATGATGCTATTCGAAAGGATGAATGGTGTCATCAAAGGATACGTTCGCAACATTTCACATCCAGAGGGAAGCATAGCCAGGGGCTTTCTGACCGAAGAGTGCATCTCCTACTGCACAAATTATCTAGGCATCGAGAACCCCGTTGGTTTGCCGGTCAACAGGCACCTCGGCAGGCTCACTGGATGGGGTCACCGTGAGGGTCGCCGTGAAGTGCATGTCGACTTCGAGGGTCGACTCGCCGACTTTGAAAGAGCAAACCTAGTCGCGCTACAACACATAGACGTGGTAGATCCTTGGGTGGTAGAGCACAAAACCTTTATTGAGAAGACGTACAATGACCAAGGCCAACAGAGGACGGACGGAGATATAATCACAGAGCACAACTCATGTTTCACGCATTCGTTAAAGGAGATGCTTCTGCCGTACCCTTTACATGAGGATTCTTCCGCGGAAGAACAACTCATAGTCGCCTTGTCACAGGGAGCCGAGCACAACCTGATGACGTATTAGGCGTATGATACCAATGGCTACACATTCTACACCGGTAGAAAGGACATGAAGAGCGATGGTTATCAGAACTCCGGGGTAACGATGGAATCCTACACCGGTAACGACAAGGACAGATACTATGGAAGGATCGAGGAGATCTGGGAGCTGAGCTACGCTGGAGAGAAGGTCCCGATGTTCCGTGTCAGATGGGCCATGACCATCCTAAAAGAAGACCGGTATTTCACCACCATGGTTATACCCGAAGCCAAATCCAAGACTGCGGGTGCAAACGTCACCGCGAAAAATGAGCCATGGGTACTGGCTTCCCAAGTGGACCAATGCTTCTTCATTACCAACCCATCAAAGCCCAGTCGTGTTGCTGTGAGGAGAGGCAAAAGGGAGATCATTGGAATGGATGGAGTCGCCAATGAGCAAGACTTCGACAAGTACGGCGACCCAAAGATGGAACATGACGACGACGATGAAGTACTAGCATACACCACAAGAAGAAGTAGGACCACCCTACCTAAAGGACGCCTGTTCAAGAGAAGAACTCCATTTGCGAAAAATAAGGGCAAGAAGATTGTGAACAGATAGCTAGCTAAGATCGATTGTATTTAAATTGTAGCCTTCATTTCTCGATTGTATTTCGACATATTGAAATGATATTTCTTCTGTTCTAGTGTCCTAATGAATATTTACTTATGTTTATTATGGTATTGAATTTCTAACTCAAAAAAAGTATTGTATTTGTTAATAGTTTTTGAACTCATGAATATTTTTAAATTTCATGGGCACTTTTTGAATTCATGAATATTTTTTCAAATTTGATGATATTTTTTCATATTCATAAATGTTTTAACAATTCACAAAAGAATGCAACTAAAAATCCAAAATAATATTGATGATATTTTTAAATAACAAATTTGATGATATTTTTTCATACTCATAAATATTTTGAAATAACAAATTTGATGATCTTTTGAAATCCAAAAATTATTAGATGCAACTAAAAAATAAAAAAAGTTACCTATGGCACACCTCTCGGTGGTGCGCCATTGCTATGGATATACTTATGGCGCACCCATGG